>NC_045030.1:126564835-126565724 GCF_008632895.1 Mastomys coucha
AGAGCTGTCTATTACCAAAATAAAAAAAAAAAACTATTTCTATCAAAAACATTTCACTAAAGTGTTAGATAAATAGTCAATTTGCTGTGTGTTAAAGTTCTCTTATGTATCAGAAGGCAAGGGTAACCACAGGCAAGAGGCAAGGGTTTCATAAAGAGAGAATGCAACTGATGTCATGGTTCTTAACCTAAATATATTATAAATAATTGACATATATTAAAAGATCTAAGATTAACCATTAACATGTACTGTATGTCAAACTTTTAAAGATGACTTATACATAAAGTTAGGTTTGCATAACTATCAAATGTTGTTTAAGATTTTGGTTTTTACTAGTCTGGAACCAATATGCTAATCATTCATCTAACTTTCTTCTTTTTGTCTCCAATCTCAGGATTCTTAAGTATGTTACTTAATTTAGAATCCAAAATTTCCATTACCTCATGTTAATTACTTGATTTTGCCTAAATAAATACATTTAAAGAAAATGGCTTTATGTTTGGGGTATCTATGGGACTCTTTTTAACAAACACACAAGATTTAACTCATCCCTGATACTGGAGGTTTACTTAGTGGTATAAGATGTCTAATATTTTGACATGGTTTAAATTCCTTTCATGTGGGGGCCTAGAGATATAAGTCAGAGGCTAAAAGCACTGATTCCTTTTCCAAAAGTCCTGAGTTCAATTCCTAGCAACCACATTGTGGCTCACAACTGTCTGTAATGGGTTCAGATCCCCTCTTCTGGTGTGTCTGACAACTACAGTGTACTCACCTACATAAGATAAATACATCATTTTTTAAAGATGCTAGCTTCTTTTTTCTTTCTGTTTTTTTTTTAAGTATTTAGCTTCTTTTTTTTCTTTATTTACATGTCATATGATATCTC
>NC_045030.1:126565735-126566978 GCF_008632895.1 Mastomys coucha
TTAAGTATTTAGCTTCTTTTTTTTCTTTATTTACATGTCATATGATATCTCCTTTCCTGGTTTTCCCTCAGAAAAAAAGAAAAAGAAACCTGCTCTCTCCCCTCTCCCCCTGCTCACCAACCCACCCTCTCCCACTTCCTGGCCCTGGCATTCCTCTACACTGGGGCAAAGAACCTTCAGAGACAAAATAAATAAATCTTAAAAAAAATGTCTTCATTTGCCAGGCAGTGGAGGCAGAGGCAGGAGGATTTCTGAGTTCAAGGCCAGCCTGGTCTACAGAGTGTGAGTTCCAGGATAGCCAGGGCTAGACAGAGAAGCCCTGTCTTGAAAAAAGATTCCTTTCATGTATGTACCAAGTTTAGAAAAGTTTTATAGTAGTAGGTTCTATATGGCTTTGCAAAAGTCCATTAGTGTTGGTTGTCATTTCAATGTCCCCTCTTTTACCTGTCCTCCCATCCTTTCCCCACTAAGTCCTCTGAAATGAGTTTCTACTTTCCTCTTTGTAACACTGTACTCCATTTCTCCTTGCTTGGAAGATCCCCTCCTCCAACTGTTCCCTTACTAGTTACCAAACCTCTGTATTTATTCAGATTAAGAAACAGAAAAATTTTTAACTCAAATTTAAAAAAAAGAAGAAGAAGAAAAACGAAACAGGAAAACGGGTTTATGTTTTTCCAAAGCATAGCTGCTTTTACAGGCATCAGAGCCTGAGAATGTTAACAAAAGAGAAGGTATGAGTTCCCTGTTCAGCATCTCCAATCGCTATCATAAGCTCCTGCAATTTTCTTCTTACATTATAAGGATGAAAAGAGTTTAAAGATTATGCAATGAATTGGTTGCTATTGTGACAATGCTCAATTCAAAGAATGCAAGCTTCCTTTTTCAGTCCTACTTATTTCTCTTATGAAGCAAAATTTTTCTATTTTTATTTTTTTAAAAATCAAACTATCCTCTAATATTATAAAATGGAACATCAAATATGTAACAAGATTTAAACTACATTCTGGCAATTTTTATATCTAAAACAAAATTTATCTTATGTTAATTAAAGAATTATATACATGTACACCAAACTTATATTTAGAAACCTTGTCATATCTTGACTAGTTTCAACACATTATCTAGACATATCATGAGCAAGGAACTCCAGGACTAAACTACAATATACGAAAATATTTCATTTTCATTTTAAAAGCTATTTTAGAGTGTGTATGTGTGTGTGTGTGTGTGTGTGTGTGTGTGT
>NC_045030.1:126567203-126575232 GCF_008632895.1 Mastomys coucha
CTGTGTTATGATATGAGAGTGATATACTTGCCACAGCACGTGTGACCATAAGACAGCTTTGTGGAGTTGTTATTATTTTTGTTTTTCCTTTCACCATTGCATGAATTCTGGGAGTCAAACTCAGATCATAGACTTGTGTTAAAAATATTTCACCCTCTCAGTCCTCTAACCAGCTGAGAACATTTTAATACACTCTCATCAATGTTAAAAAAATAGTCAGAGTATACCTTCTTAGCTATTCACTGTTCCTCAGTATGGCAGGAAGATACTTTGTAAGTAAAGATATATAATATTTTCAGTGTTTATCTGTTTGTTTGAAGAGAGGAATTGAGAGAGAAATGACTGTGAAAGCAAACGTGTTTTCACTTGGTAACACAAGGTCAATGAAGGGCACATGAATAAATGAATTCATTACATTTAAGGTATCAAAGCTCCTATGCATTTTACTCACCAATATTTGTTTTTTTGAACAGTATATTTTTCACTTTGAAATGAGGCAATTTTGATTTTAAAAAAGTATGAGAATACAGACAGTTTTGAGTTATAATCTGTAAGATGTCCTAATAGGTTCACTATGCCAGTTTTCAATGGAATTTGACTGAAAAAAAATACTATTAAAATATACAAACAAGTGGCAGAATTGATGTGCTCAAATACTGTATACATCTAAATAGTCACCAATGCTTTAGTTCATTATTTATCACAAAATCAAAAGCAATGAAGGGCCTGTTTTGACTTAAATGAGATATGTATATAATGGGCCTACAGTCATTTTGTTTGTTTTTATTTTTGGGTTTCACAGAGGAACTCATACCACTGAGTGACCTGAAACTCACTCTGTAGCCCTAGCTAACCTCAAAATCATGATTTTTCCATCCTCAGCTTTCTGATTAGTGGTGAGCTTACAGGCATAAGATGCAATGTCAAGTTTTAATCAGTGTAGAGTGTCCATGTCACCCTACAGTTCATGATTATTCTAGAGTCTTACAACATGTCTTTTGGAAATAAAAATTGTTAGCATTCAGAAGATGTTCAAGCACTATCAAAAATCTATGAATCTTTTCCATTTTGGGCCAATGATAATAGATGATAAAATCTATGTAACTAATATTAGATCAGCCAGCAACCATGATGTATTAGGTATTGCTCTCTCACTATATATACAAAAGTTATAAGCAGTGCAGATAACATTCCTGTGCTCTTAGTGCTTTGTCTTTGATTCTGTACTACTGCTTTATTATTTAAAAAGAAAATAAAGCTTGGGAAGCCAAAAGCAAATATTATTATTTTGGTTGCCTGTATTCTTTCTAGAATGAATAATTTAAAATGAAGAAATGATATGATGAGAATAAAATTAAGCCATTTCACATATGGATGTTCTCTTTTACAATAACAGAAAAAATACTGATGGAAAAAATGGAAAGGTGGCTTCTTTGTAGAATAAAAATAAAATAATGAGGGATATAGTAGACAAAACTAAGACGAGTAAGTCATTATTTCCAAAGTTAATTCTTATTAAGGAATTAAAACCAGCCACATATCCAGATATGACTGATTAAACTCCAATCATGTCTTCAAGTAATTTCACTGTTTCAAGCACTATCAATGATAAGGATACAACAGGAAAGGCAGTACTTATACCCCAGCCTCCATTCTGGAGTCTGTCTTCACAATGAGTCACATTAAGCCAAGTGAAATATACAGAGTCTTGTCTGAAAATATAGAAGGTTTTCAACATGTTGAGACGGTAAGAGAAGCCTTTTGAGGAAAGCAACATTTTATTTCATATAAGTAAGCTAAATTGGGATGAGAGATAAGGTAGGGGAAAGAGTGCTTCAGACTAAAAGGATAGCATATGTGAAGGTCTAGAATAAGAGAAAGGGCAAGGCATGTTCTGGGAACAGAAAGAGGATCAGAGTGTCTGGAGGGGAGAAAGCCAGATTGTGCTGGGGCTCTAAAAATAAGATAATGATTTTGGATGTTATCCACTGAACAGAATTAGTCATGTGAATGTTTTTACATTTACATTTTTGAAAGATCATCCTGTAGAGTGTAAGGAATGGATAAGTAAAGACAAGGATATTGTAAAGGCTATAAGAAAATCCATTTTAAATTTCCATTTCCATGACTATTACTGGCAATTTTTTTTTTTTTTTGGTATTGGAGGGAAGGAGTTTATAAGGATTTTTAGTAGCATTCAGAAGTATAGAATTTATATACTACTGCTGTTATATTTATTTATTAACTTTGTGTGTGTGTGTCTGTGTTTACGTGTTCATATATAATTAGTAGTAGTCATTTTTTTCCTTCCACCATGAGGGACCAGGAGTAATTAGGTCTTGAAACAAATATCTTTACCTGTTAGGACTTCTACAAAGCCCTAGAATTATGGGATTTAAAACAAGTATTGCTTAAAATATCTTTCTATTCATGCATCTTAAAATTCTTGGATGAATAAACCCACAGTTTTCTTCACCACATCACACTATAGGACCCTTCATTCTGGGCACCTAAATTAAATTTGAGTGGGATTGATACATTATACATACATAGATAGATAGATAGATAGATAGACATATATTTTGTTTTGAAAATATATCAACTCATTCAACAAATTTGTGATTATCTACCTCATCAGCCACATTGTTCCATAATTAAGGACAAAAGTGTTAGCAAGACAGTAATTTCTGATTTTAACTGTCTTATATGCTAATGAACACAGGCAGGTATTTAAAATAATATAATATCAAATAATACAGAAAATATATGAGGCAATACTTAACTATTTTGCACAAACCATAGTGTCTATCACTGGCAAATGTGATTGATTAAGAATGTACTTCAATTATGTGGTCTGGGTAGGTCTCCCTATCAAAATAATATTTTCTATAATTAAGACTATAAGAACATTGTTCAGAGCTACAGTGCAAAGTATTCTATGAAGGGAGACTGAAAAGAGGATTCTCGTGAAGCAAGAGTATAGTCTGTCTAAAAATATAAGAGCCAGAGGCAGTGGACTACATGAAACACTCTCCTGGGCACAGCAGGTAGCTGAATAGGTACTGTAGCAAGATCTACATTTAACTCCATACCAGTTGTTGTGACAGTATGTACCAGACCTGTGCAAGCCCAGGTCAAACCAAATTCTAGCATGGAGATGGGAAGTGTTTATGAAATTCTACCCTTAGCATGGGAGTTAATCATAATTGTTAGCTGATGGAAGAGGAAAGATCAGGTTTCTCTAAAAGTGTAACCCTGGTAAACAGCTCACGTATACTACAGGAGACTAGCAGACATTAAGAATTGTTGGGAAGCACAAATTGGCCTCCATTGTAAAATAAAGAATATGAGATTCACTGGGAAGGAAAGGGTGGTTGGATCCCAGAAGGGTTTAGAGTGGAAGAGAGAGAGTGAATGTGATCAAAACACACTCTGGGAAAGAAATTATCAAAGAACTAATGATAATATAAATTTTTGAAAAAAATTAAATAAAACAACAACAAAAACCCAGAAACATTGGAATGGCTGGATTTTAACAAGTAAGGGGCAGAATAATAAAAGATTGGATCACACAGGTGAGTATTGAAGACTAGATATTTAACGCATTCTAGGTTATTTTAAACCTAGTTTTACGTTTTTCATTTTAGTTTTATGTTTTATGTTTTTACATTTTACATTTTTAGTTTTACATTTTAGTTTATGTTTAAAGTTTTACATTTTATGAAAAAGCAACATAATTAACTAGTAAGTATAAACAAAACAAAATGTATAGTTCACATTTTCCATGGATTATCTTTTACTTTCACTGGAGGTTTACAGCTGAAAACAAATCAACCTAAGGTCTTGATGAGCAGCAAAGAGATCAATGAGAGCCACCTCTGAGTTCAGTTTAGACATAATGCTGTGTCCTAGGATATGAAGTGAATTGGCTTCACAAAAACACAAGGAACAATCAGAGGGAAACAGTTTATAGTAAAGTAAAAAGTTGAACTCTTGGCTTAGACAGGCTTGATGGTATTCACTTTAGGGAATTCTTAACAATAAACATTAGTTGTTTCAGCAGAGGTATTTGATATCTGTCAAGTGGTGAATTTCTTTTTAATTAAAAGTCCCAAGGAAAAGCCTTGAAATGGGTCTCGGAGCTTTGGCTAGACTTTGAATTGTCCCATTTTTTGACTGTAAAAATATGAGAGCCTATTTATTTTGACAAAAAAAGGCAAATCTTAGCGAATCTTCCTTTGCTTTACAGTTTATTTTATAAAAGAAGATGAAAAAGAATTCTTTTCTTTTAGACAAACTGATTTGTCTTACAATGAGCATATGTATTAAATCACTCTCTTTCTTGACAGTGATAATAGACTGAGTAAAAACCAGAACAGAAATGAGCAGAAAGTAGAAATTCCTTCCCTTGGAAGGGTAATGTTTTTAGCTCACAGTCTTCAGTTAAGTTCAGTTCTGTAGAGTGAGTCAGTTAAATTCTCTGTTCAATACTTGGGTTCCATTCTTTTGCTATAATGACTATTATTCAAGTGACTGTCAAACCTTTGTGTTATGACAGTCGAAATTAGTGCTTTGATAGTTCTTCCCCTGAAAGAAGGCAACAAAGAAGACAAATGACAAAGCCTATACAAAGTAGGCATACTGTGCCCCAGTAAAACCAATCCAAGTTCTATCTGACTACTGGACTACTAGCAACCAAGACTTTATCTAGTAACATGTTTGATAGGCCTTGGGACATAAAGTAGGAACTATTTAGTTTTTCTAGTACATACAATTATTGGGAGCAAAACAAATGTCTGATTATATAAGTTCACGTATAATTTATCAAGTAATTACTCAGTGAAAGTCTAAAAGTGAATTTCAACAACTTGTCCCAATTTTCACAATATTTTGAAATTATTGGAACTATAATTTGAGCTCAAGTCCAATTCACAAATGTATGCTATTTTCTCTTTATCCCTGATCATTGAATGTGTTTGAAGTAAATGAAGAACAGCTCCATCAATGAAAGATTGCCCACAACTAGAAGTAAAAATCCTTCCCTTTAATTTTGAAAAGGATTTTTAAACTTTTTACTTAATCTTTTTTTTTTAAACTCCAGATTTTATCCCCCTCACGGTCCAACCCCGACCATTTGCCATCCCATACTTCCTCCCTGCCTGCCTATCTCCATGAGAAGTTCTTATATCCAGCCTATAGAAAACATTGTTTTAACATGTAATAAATATGACACTATTGAACTATTTGTTTCAGTTTCTGAATCTTTGAAATTTGATGCATATTTTATTTGCTTTTGATACGTTTTATCCTTTTGAATACTGTTCTGGCTAGTTTTATGTCAACATGACACAATCTAAAGTCATCTGAAAAGAGGGAACCCCAATTGTGAGAAAATGCCTCCATAAGATCCAACTGTACTGTGAAGTAAAAGACAATCAAGCTACAGCCCACAGATCCAGAGAGGGGTAGGTAAAAGGCAGGTTTAATGAGGGATGCAAGGATTCCCCTTGGGAAGGGGAAATAGAATTTGCAGGTACAATGGGGAGCAAGCAGGATTTGGAATAGGAGGGATCAGACGAGGGGACAGAGGAAAACCATGGGAGAAATGACTTGAAATTGGGGGCATTTTGGGGGTAAAGTAGAAATATAGTGCAATATAAGTTCATGGAACTACAAGGGTGATAGTTGGGAAGACTCCTCATAATGGGGGACACTGAGCATGAACTGGCTATCCTCTGTAACAAGGCAAAGACTCAAGTAGTGATTGGGAGACCAACCCAGCCACAAAACGTCAAACCTACAGTTTGTCCTGCCTGCAGAGTGTTCTAAGACTGGAAGCATAGCACACCATCATCAAAAAGACCAGAGAGATTTCATGCAGCAACTGATAGGAGCAGATACAGAGTTCCACAGCCAAACAATAGGCAAAGCAACGGTAGTCCTGTGGATGATTGGAAGGATCAATGGAACAAGAAGGATCAGGGAGACATCAGGAGAACTCAGCCCACAGAATCAACTGACATGAACTCATGGGGGCTCACAGAGATCAGGAAGCCTACAGGGTTTGGACGTAGGTCCTCTGTATATATGTTATGACCAAGTAGCTTGATGTTATTGTAGAAATCCTAAGAGTAGAACTGAGGTTGCTGGACCTGATTCTTTTGCATATTTGTAAGATCCTTTCCCTCCTACTGTATTGCCTTGTCCAACCTTAATGTGATGGTTTGTGCCCAGTTTTGTTGTACCTTGTTATGATGCATTTGTTGATGTCTCTGAGAGAGTCCTACTTTTTTCTGAGGGGATAGATATGGGGAGAGAGAGAGAAAGAGAGAAAGACAGAGAAAGACAGAGACAGAGAGAGTAGTGGGTGCCAGTTGGCATGCAGTATATGAGAGAAAAATAAGAAAGATTAAAAAAAAAAAAGATCTGGCAATAAGGCATTTTTTAAGTTAGTGTTCAATATGGAAGGTCCAGCCCATTGTGAGTGATGTCATCTCTGGGTATGTGGTCCTGAGTTCTATAAGAAAGCAGGCTGAGCAATCCATGAATCTCAAACCAGCAAGCAGCACTGCATTAGCTCCTGCCTCTAGGTTCCTGCCCTGTTCAAGTCACTGCTCTCATTATATTTGATGAGGAACTGTTATATGGAACTGTGAGCAAAAAAGAACCCTTTTCTCTCCACATTGTTTTTGATTATGATATATTCCACCATAGCAGTAACAACTTTAACTCAGACACATACTCTTACTTTGTAAAAAAAAGAGAATCACATTTTTGTGAAGAATTAACAAATGAAGCACCACACAGCTGGATTTAGGTTGCTAGTTGAACAAACTATATCTCAGTAAACTTCTACATGGGTTATAATGGCCTTTCTGAATCCATGAATCATCTTGCAAGGTTTTGCATTTTCACTATTAATTATATTTTTATACACATATTCACCACAAAAAAGGGAAGGAATGCAGTCACAGATTGGAAAATTGAAAAAAAAATAGCTTTACATACTCTTTCATAACTTATGTGCCTGTCTGTTTGCATTTTGTCCCTCCTCACAAACTAACTATACTCTTTCTTGGTCTTGTTTCTTATGCCTGTAAAGATCACATGCTTCACTTAATAAATTGTGAATTAGCATATCATAATGCAAGTACAGAAACCTTGGGGATTCTCTGGAATTTTTAAAGTTCCTGTTCATAACTAGCATTCAGTCACAAAACTAATTTATGTACTGTTAATTTTTATAGCCTTTGGCTCAGCAAATTAAGAAGGACATTCATAGCAGTAACAAATAAAGACAGTAACTCAGTTCTCAACCTTCCTAAAGATGCAAACCGTTATTACAGTACCTCATGCTGTAGTGACCCCAACTATAAAATTATTTCATTACTACTTCATAAATAATTTAACTACTGGTATGAATCATAATCTATATATCTGATATGTGGAATATCTGATGTGCCAATCCCAAAGGGGTATTGACCCACAGGTTGAGAACCACTGCATTAAGTAACTACATAAATAGAAAAAATCCAAATTTGCCTTTTGTTTCTATCTCAAAACATGAAAGAAACACTATCTTTAATGTTACCACAAATTCTGTAGACATTCCATTAAAAATGAAGAGTGTCATAAAACTTTGTCACATTTTCATCTTTTCACATTTCCTTTAACCCATGTATACATATGTTTGTAATATACTTAATTAGATGTTCAGTTAACATTTATCAAGTGTACTTGACCATGTCTGACTCTAAATGTATGTTTTTACATGTTCTGTTAGGAAGTATGCATATTTGGTGGTGATTTGAAAAACGATATGATTGAACCTTCTGGTTTCCATCTGAGCCCAGAGCTGATCCTGTACTACAGCACTCCATACCCAAATACCACCACCAAGAGAGAATAGGGCTCCCACAAGTGCTGACAAGTCTGTGAGCACAAGACCACCACTTCTGCTCCAAGGAACTCAAGAAGAAGGAAGACCAAAAGATGGACATTTCATTCCTTCTTAAAAGGGGGAACCAAA
>NC_045030.1:126575804-126586288 GCF_008632895.1 Mastomys coucha
GGAGGGGGAGGCAACAGGGGTTTGTTTTTGTTGTTTTTGTTTGTTTCTTTGTTTTTTTGGAGGGGAAAGGAGAAATTTACATGTAAATAAAGAAAATAATAAGAAAAATTAATACATGATGTATTCTTTAATCATGAGCCATTTAATTTAAGAACAAAGTTTCATCACTATGTTCCAAACAGTTAGCCTGCTACCTAAAACACAGTATGTAATAAAGATTTAAAGAAAATTATGTTATCACTTTTCAAGGTAATCAATTCTATAGATTTAAGGCAGAAATTAATTGATTCTATAGAATTAATGTTTATAAAATCAATTCAAAGTTTATCAAATTTACAAAGTAATTGCACCATGTTCCTACTATACACTAGACACTAACAATAATAAAATCCCAAAGATATTCTTCACTTCTTTTGAATTTGCCAATAAGGTTCCACAGACTCCCAAACATTACAGCCTATTGACAATGTTCTTGGTTACATTCCAGAAGTCGATGGCAAGTCTCTATAGGTGAAGATACAATACACCTGGGTCATAATACATGCAGAAAGCAAGATAGCCCTAACCTGGAAGTTTCATCACTTCTGCTTAGCTTTCATATTGCTAGCAGGATTTAGGCAAGTCACCTAAGGAGAAAAGTGATTATCAATCTTACCAACCTGTAAACCCTGCTATCTAAGATAATGCCTGGACTGGCAAGACATACCTGCTCATGTATTTGTGGCATGAACAATATGGAAGTAACCAAACACTTTCTGATTGTATTTCATTCTTGCTCTACAAGATGAAATCTATATCTGGTACCATTGTTAGCACAGAACCTAGATAGGTCATATAGGTCCTCTGGTAGAAGTACTACTATTATTCTACTAAATGGACATAGTATTCAACCAGTTTCTAATGGATTTTCATTATATTCCTAGATTAATTCATCTGTCAGTCCTCATCAGAGAAGTTTTTATTTGCAGTAGACATTGTTTAATCTAGAGACACATATCTGATCAATGTGTGTAAAATAAGAGAATGCAGAATGCTCTATGTAGGTACTATATTCCCTCCTAGCAAATGCTCAGGGATAATTGCAGAAGAGGGAATAGAGAGTGTAATACCATGATATAGTAGATTACTACAAGGAAACAGTTTCTTCTAGATTAGCAGGGCAGCTACTTATATGCGCTCACAAATAGCTGTGACAACATACACAAAATAAGTGTAAGTTCAAGCCATACTAATCCTATCATGAAAAGGGGAGTTAAGTACAAAATTACTCCTATCACAGAGCACTTGGAAATTATTAGCTGCTATGAGAGGGGGTGTATAGACTCTCATAAAAAGTTAGTGTTTCAGTGGAGTACCCCACCTCCAAGAATATTTGTTCACCACAAATTAGTCTTGAGATACAGAGATATACATCTGGGCATGACTATGACAGAAACACAAAATATGGTATATGGAATTCTGAAAGAGCTAATGATTAGTTTTCTTTTTAAAAATATTTATTTATTTATTTATTTATTTATTTTATATGTGACTTGAGTTTCATTAAAAGTACTCACTAAATTGATTTTATCTTACATTATGTGTATCATTTCCAGTGATTTCTGAAATGTGCCTAAATACATGTCTACAATGTTACTCTATGCATTTCTGTGACAGGGACTTATCAAGCATGATTACTATAAAATAAAAATGTTGAACCATCCTGAAAATTTTGGCAATGGTTTATATCCTGTAGCATCAAAGACAAATCAAATTTTAATTCTTTATGAAAAATAAGCAAGCACATATATCTGATTAGTGTGTATACTTAGAGAACTGTTTAAAATAAGAATTCTGATTTATTATCAGTAAATGCTTGATTTGCATACCTATTTTATCAAGCTACATACCTGGACTCAGATAAAAATGTTCTCAAGTAAGAAGTGTTCTCAAGTGGAAATTTTAAGAATACCTTATTCAATTGACCCCATAAGTTTTGTAGCACTTTGACTATGCTTTTCATTTTCTGATCTGATCAGACACCATCTCTAGACCTTAATCCCAAGAATTAAATCTCCTGCTCACTAAACTTTCAATATTCTCCAATCAATAATCAATTTATATAATGAAAAATTAGGAAAGAAGACAAATGAATGTTCATCTTCAATGATGTCTTTTATTTTTTCTCAGTTCTGGGAATGAATGTGGGGCCTTGGGCTTGAATTCGAGCATTTTACACCTGAATTGTCATCTCCAGGCAAAAATTCAAAGAGCTTTATTTTACTCTATATTCCAGATATTAAAGACAAGGCAATAACAAAATATCACCTTTTTATTTTCATGAAACTGATTTTAGTGTGTACAGATGAGAAAAGTAAATTGTATGCTATATCTTAATGTAACAAATGGTACGACAAAATCTAGATAGATGACTAAAGACAACTGGATCAGAGATGTGGATTAACATATTATTCATTTATTATGCCTATTTTGTCATATTTTTTTCTTTTAGTTACTAAAGGACACCATTGAGGAACATTCAGTATTGCATTATAAGTGTCTGTAAACTGTTTGTCAAACTGAATTGGATGTGATGAGTAAACTTCAAATTCCCAGGACAATTTTGTTTCTGTCATTTGCTTTTTTTTTCTTGCTTATTCAAATTTCATAATCAAATCTCTTACATAAGATATTTCTTGCTATTCATGTTCTGTGATCACAGATCAATTTTACTTTAACTTTATTTGAAATTCTCATTGCAAATTTAAAATTTCAGCCACAAAATATATGGGAGGATGAGGTTGCTTTTTGTTGTTTTTACTTTTCATGTAATAGAAATTCATTTATGTATGGTTCTTAAGTACATAATGAAAAGTGTAAATAGTTTGTGTTTTACAAGTAAAGCAACTAACTTAAAAGTGAAATTTTAATGTAAAATGTAACAGGATAACAATTAAAGTTTAAAAGATATAAGCGAATTTTAATCTGTGAAAGATGCTAAATGATAATGATGAACTGCAAGTCTGCAAAATGAATTTAAAGCTCTTGACAGTTTCTCTGGATTAACATTTTTGACATCTACCTTCACTGTAAAGAATCACTGAGATGATTTTGTCAAATGAGATTTTTGTTAGCTTGTGCTTATCATAACTTAGTACAGGTGATGTTTGAGTCTGGGCAAATCCCTCAAAACTTACTTTTCACAATGTGTTTAATTAGCCCCCTAAATTTATTTTTGAATAGTAATGAATCCATGTGTCTCCGTCTTTAAACTTAAATAAACAATTTTACTTTGTTTGGAATATAAAAAGTAAAGCCAACTTTGAATAATATGATACATGATTAATTAATGTCAGAGTAATAATATTCACTAAAATTTTCCAAATAGTGTTGAAATATTAAACTACTTAACTGGGTTAAAAGGAAAATATAGGAAAATTTCAAGATGAGCTATATAAACATTATAGTGATAGCAAGTTCTTAAAAAAGATCAGTGTGTGTCACTTTTCATAACCAATTGGTAGATGACATGGCATTTCCAAGAAAAATGATACAAAAGCAAAAGTCCTTATAAAGCTATGATATATCAAACTTTCCTAAGTCCTGCTGACTATTATGACTGTATTATAATTGACTAAGTAGAAATTTATGAAGTTTTCAGATCCATCTTGCATGTAATTTCAATTTTCAAATTTTGTATATTAAACTACCTGAAAATGATTGAAAGTTTCTATTTTACTGCACTTTTTCATTTACTCATTATTAATAATATTAATTCTCTCCTACTTTCACTAAGCATAATTCTATTATAAAATAAAGATGGTATCAAATGTAATTTCTGCAACTCTTACAAGAGAGAGAGACATTTTTTTCTTTTTCTTTTTTTTCTTGAAAATTTTCTTTATTTACATTCAAATGGTTTTTTAGATATTTTCTGTATTTACATGTAAATTTCTCCTTTCCCAGTTTCCCCTCCAAAAAACAAACAAACAAAAACAACAAGAACAAACCCCTGTTGCCTCCCCCTTCCCCATACCTGCCACCCCACCTTCTCCCACTTATTGGCCCTGGCATTCTCCTACACTGGGACATGGTATGCACTCTCTGATAAGTGGTTATTAGCCCAGAAGTTTGGAATACAGGAAGAACAAACCACAAACCACAAGAAACTCAAGAAGAAAGAAAACCAAAAGGTAGACATTTCATTCCTTCTTTAAGGGGAACCAAATACCCACGGAAGGAGTTGCAGAGATTTACTATGAAGCAGAGACTGAAGGAAGGGCAAGCCAGCCTAATATAGCTATCTCCTGAGAGGCTCTAACAGTATCTGACTAATACAGATCTACATCCATTGAACTGAGTACACGGTCCCCAATGAATGAGTTAGAGAAAGGACCAATGGAGCTGAAGGGTTTGCAGCCCCTTAGGATGAACAACAATATGAACTAACTAGTACTCTCAGAGCTCCCAGGGTCTCAACCACCAACCAAAGACTGCACATGGAGGGGTCTGATTGTTCAAGCAGCATGTGTATAGTAGAGGATTGCAAATTTGATCATCAATAGGAGGAGAGGAGACATTTTTTTCTTATAATGGACTTCATTTGTGTGTTGTACTGAAAGGCAGTAGATAGACTGATAGATTAGATAGATAGATGGAGAGAAAGTATATAGAAGTATAGATAGACATAGAGAGAGGTAGATGGATAGATAGATCATGTTGTAATTTTTATTGTTTTGACTACACACATACATATTCTCAATAAACTCACCTAGAAATTTCCCCCTGCCAATTTATAACAAACTATGTTTCACCTATGTCCTGGATAAATTTTCGTCACTTTAATGCAAGCTAGAGTCACTTAGGAAGAAGAAAACTCAACTGAGATATGTTTGTCCTGTGGGTAAGCTTATGGTACATTTTCTTTATTTGGTAGTTGATGTGGGAAGGCCTGTTTCTCTATGGGCAATGTTTCACTTGGGCAGGTGGTCCTGGTGTGTATAAGAAAGCAGACTGAGCCAACCAAGGACAACGAAGCAGTAAACAGTATCTCTTCAGTTCCTGCCTGAAAGATTCTGCCTTTAGTCCTTGCCCTGACTTCACTCAGGGATGTAGTATAAACTGGAAACACAATCTTAAAGGAACTCTTTCCTCCTAAAGTTGTTCTTTGTCAGGGTGTTCAGTCACAGCAACAGAATTTCTACCCAAAATTTCTGTAAGTCAGAGAATAATATTGACTAAATACATCTCATAATTATCTTATATTATTAAAAATTAATATAGTCTTCCAGAGACACTTTTGGAACTCTGAGTGATTTGAAATAAGGAAAGACAAAGCTTTCAGTCAAGTAGGCTGAACTAGTAGTGTTTTGCATATTTAAATAGTTTTGAGTCCAGAATAATATATGTGTAGCTTTTTAAAATTCTTGTACACAAAAATACATGATATTCAGACAAGGGATGGAAGGTTTCCACCCAGTTCTGATGTGCCCTCAAAAGCCAAAGAGACATGCCTCCTACTTGATGCCATATACTCCAGAATCTATAAAATGTATTATCAGGACTACATGTAAGCTGACTGTGAGTGGGTCATTTATTCTTAGAAAAAGTTTATTGGGGAAAAATGCAGTTTCACTTGAATCATCAGGGAAAACATAAAGTCTTTGGGTTAGTTATAAGTGAAGAAAAGAACAGGTCATTTTTGAAGATATTAGTTGATGGAGGAACTTATAAAGAATATGTAAATGAATATTAATTAATCTGAAAGGCAATACTACTATCTTGAATTGGCAATAACTTTGGTTAGCAATAGGAATCTAACTTCTATTTTATACTTAACATTTTTCTTTATGTTTTATCACTGAAAATATGCACTAAAAACTAAAAGAATTAATCTACTTGCTATAGCTATTTTGAACCCCATGACTGAACAAGTTATGGAATAAAAACCTTAAAAAGGAGATACTGAATAAATGTTATTGCACATAATCTAATGGTAGATAATCTAAAGGAGAGTTTCACCTGCATATAAAGTGCACAGAATATTACCAAGTGGCTAAGAACACTACTAAGCATGTGCAATCACTTAGCATTTTCCAAAGGAAAATGATGTAAGTATCCAGAAAGTTTCTGTTCAGTTTAAAAACTTTACTGGCTTTAAGAAATCTGAGCTTAAATAACTGTTCTACTTGTTTAAAAGAGAAAGGAGCTGGCACTTCTTTGCTTTTGTTTTTTGAAACAGGTTCTCACTTTATAGCAGGGCTGGCAAGAGAATCAGCATTTCTTCTGCTGGCACCTCTTGAGTTTCAGGCATGGGCCACCAACCTCTCACTACCTGGTATATTTTGAAGAAGATAAGGAAGATATGCTGTTTATTATAATGAGTAACACACCATTTTAAGAGCGTCACAGACTCTTGCTGTGCTGTGTTACTTTCTACAATTTTCTAAAGATTTAGAATTAACTACAGACTAGGGTCTAATATTTTGTAATGAGAAATGCTCCAAGTTCCTGTAAGAGAGGCTTTCCATAGTTACTAAGTATGACAGAATGTTTTCTAAACTGAAATATAAGGACCTAACACCATTCTTAGTTTCTTTCCAATTGCATAGTTGAAGAGTCATCTAAAAAATTCAAGGAAGAATTGAAAACCTCTCAGAAGCAAAAATGATTGGATAAAGATAGTATTTTATCTTTAATGCCTGATTAATATGGTAGGGTAATTTAAACACTTGAGTACATTGACACTTTCATAATTTCATTTTTACTAAAACATGAAGAGAAACATTTGAGACTTTAATAGAACAATCAGTCTAAATTTTAGGGTTTCTAACCACCTTTGGGCTTAGTATCTATAACCTTATGACTATCAAAAGATTATTTCCAACTGCAAATTTTTCTTTGAACTATAGGTAACTAAAGTACAGCAGAAGGTGCTTATACTTAAATATCTCAAAATAGAATAAAAAAATGACAAAGAATATTGTCATGTTCCCTCTACATCAGATTAATAGCCTACCCCTGCTCAATCAAAAGCTGATATAGCTTCTAATTTCATTCCTAAATTGATCCAGATTCCTCCTCCCAATTGTATCATACAAACATTTACTTCAAAGTTGATTTTTCCTGAAATCAGTTCACTCCCACCATCTGTGAAGTGGCACAAGCAAGATTTTTTTTGTCTTTCTACCTCTGACAATCACTCAATAAACATAAGTTCTCTTGTTCTCCTTCCTTATAAAGCCAACCCTATCTCCTTGCTCTCTTATTTTCTTTCATTTGGTAAAACCTGAAAAATCTACTTTCTACAACTATCCAAAATCCACCTCCATTTCATACCATAGACCACCACTATATACCAAAACATTAACATCTGTCTCCCTGATACCAGTTTCAAAAGTATACCACTAACATCATAAATATGCCTCCAAGCCATAATGCTATATCATAACTTTTATAATTAAATAAAAGAAATGTAAAAGGTAATTATGTTCAGACAAAATAAATTATGAAGCATTATTCAATTATGTTTTTTACTTGAAGTAGGTTTATTGTCTTTGAGTCCTCCATCTTCCATGCTCCTATTATACTTAGCAATCTCTGGCATGCCAGCCTTTCCCTACTATTCCTATAGCCTCTGTACTTGTCAAAGCAAAAAATATTTGGTGATCCTTATTCTGTTGGTAAAAGCAAATAAAAAATAACTTATTGCACATATGTTTTTAGACAACTAAGATAAAGTATAAAATAATTCACACTTTGAATAATAACAATTATCAAAATTTTGGTATAATCTCTTCCAGATTTTATATGAATCTTGGTTCTTATGCTTTATTCTTTCTTCTTCTTTATTTCCTTTTGCTTCCATTCATTCATTCCTCTCTTTCTTCTTTCTTCCTGTTTCATTAAAGTTCTCTAAAATTTCAAGAACTGTTCAAATTACTCAGGCTATTCATGACACAATTTTATACCAACCAAAGTTTGTTACTAGTATAAATGAATATGATTGTATAACTCATCTGAGGATATAAAAGGCATAAAGAGAATTTTGTAAAGAGTGGTGACAAGATGTGTAGTACTGATAGAAATATAAAGAACTAACATCTCTTTAAAGAAATGTTTAAAATAAGCTCTGTAGGAAATGGGAATAGTAGGACACATGTGCTACGGAGAGTGAAATGAGAAAGAGGGAGAGATTTTTGGTCTCCTAAACAAGATCTGAAAAAATATAGCCCCATTTAACATACTAGTGCAAAGGAGGAAAGGTCATATAGGCCCTAGATGAAGAGCTACAGACAGATAGCTGAGAGGAAAAATATTCTTCTCCCTACCAAGATGAACTCTCCATTCTGAACCTCTGCACTTCAAATGCAAAGGCATCTACATTCATAAAAGAAACTCTACTAAAGCTCAAAGCACACATTACACAGCACACAATAGTAGTGGGAGATTTCAACACTCCACCCTCTGCAATAGACAGATCATAGAAACAGAAACTAAACAGAGACACAGTGAAACGAACAAAAGTTATGAAACAAAGAGATTTAACAGATATTTATAGAACATTGTATCCTAAAACAAAAGAATATACCTTCTAATCAGCACCTCATAGAACCTTCTCCAAAATTGACCATATAATCAGTCACAAAACAGGCCTCAACAGATACAAGAAGATAGGAATAATTCCTTGCATCCTATCAGATCACCACAGACTAAGGCTGTTCCTCAATAACAACATAAATTATAGAAAGCCCACATACACGTGGAAGCTTAACAACACACTACTCAATGATAACTTGGTTAAAGAAGAAATAAAGAAAGAAATTAAAGACTTTCTAGAGTTTAATGAAAATGAAGGCACAAGATACCCAAATTTATGAGACACAATGCAAGTCCTAAGAAGAAAACTCATAGCTCTGAGTGACTTCAAAAAGAAACTGGAGAGAGCATACACCAGCAATTTGACAGTACATCTGAAAGCTCTAGAACAAAAAGAAGCAAATTCATCCAAGAGGAGTCGAAGGCAGGAAATAATCAAACTCAGGGCTGAAATCAACCAAATAGAAACAAAAAGAACTATATAAAGATTCAACCAAACCAAGAGTTGGTTCTTTGAGAAAACCAATAAAATAGATAAACTCTTATCCAGAATAACTAGAGGGCACAGAGACAGTATACTAATTAACAAAATTAGAAATGAAAAGGGGGAGATAACAACAGAAACTAAGGAAATCCAAAAAATCATGAGATCCTACTATAAAAGCCTATACTCAATAAAACTGGAAAACCTGGATGAAAATGGACAATTTTCTAGACAGATACCAGGTACCAAAGTTAAATCAAGATCAGATAAATGATCTAAACAGTCTCATAATCTCCTACAGAAATAGAAACAGTCATTAATAGTCTTCCAACCAAAAAATGCCCAGTACCAGATGGGTTTAGTGCAGTTTTATCAGACCTTCAAAGATGACCTAATACCAATACTTCTCAAACTATTCCTCAAAATAGAAACAGAAGGTACTCTACCCAATCCATTCTATGAAGCCACAATCACACTTATAACTAAGTCATACAAAGACCTAACAAAGAAAGAAAATTTCAGACTAATTTCTCTTATGAATATCGATGCAAAAATACTCAATAAAATTCTTGCAGTCTGAATCCAAGAACACATCAAAACGATCATCCATCATGATCAAGTAGGCTTCATCCTAGGGATACAGGAATGGTTCAATATATGAAAATCCATCAACGTAATCCAATATATAAACAAACTCAAAGAAAAAAAACATATGATCATCTCATTAGATGCTGAGAAAGCATTTGACAAAATTCAACACCTCTTCTTGATAAAAGTCTTGGAAAGAGACCAGAGCAGCCAGCTGGGAGGCACAGGCCCCACGACTACCAGGGGAGCCGCAGGGTGGCAGGGACAGAACCCTCTCAGCTTCTTAGTGACAGAGGAGGAATAGTGTCCTTCTCTGCCCCTTCCCTGCAAGTGGAGGGCCTACCTCCAGAGAGCACATTAAGCCAGAGCCCCGGGCGGGATCCGCCATTTTCTCTCAGGTGAGGTTCTGAGACCAGAGCAGCCAGCCGGGAGGCACAGGCCCCACGACTAGGGGAGCAGCAAGGCGGCAGGGACAGGATCCTCTCAGCTTCCTAGTGACAGAGGAGGAACAGCTTCCTTCTCTGCCCCCTCCCTGCAAGTGGAGGGCCTACCTCCAGAGAGCACATTAAGCCAGAGCCCCGGGCAGGATCCACCATTTTCTCTCAGGTGAGGTTCTGAGACCACAGCAGCCGGCCTGGAGGCACAGGCCCCACGACTCCCAGGAGAGCCGCAGGGCAGCAGGGACAGGACAAGCTCTAGCCACAGACACTAAGAACATCTAACACCAAAAAGCAAAAGATGGTGAAAGGCAAATACAAGAATCCTATCAACAGAAACCAAGACTACATGGCTTCATCAGAACCTAGTACTCCCACAGCAGCAAGTCCTGGATATC
>NC_045030.1:126594055-126600827 GCF_008632895.1 Mastomys coucha
CAATCCCACTAAAATCAGGGACTAGGCAAGGCTACCCACTTTCTCTCTACCTATTCAATATTGTACTTGAAGTCCTAGGCAGAGCAAACAGACAATAAAAAGTTATCCAATATTGAATGGTCAGTACTAAATATTATGTATGTGTATGTATATGATGTATATGAATATGTGTATGTATATATATATATATATGTGTGTGTGTGTGTGGGTGTGTGTGTGTGTATATGATACATAACATATGAGCAACACTAAAGGGAATCGGCATGTTGAATTAATATATGGGACAATAATAATTTTATAAAAAGGAGTTTGTGAATTTGAGTGGTTTACATTTGATAAGAAGAAAAAGGAACATGAAATTATCTAAATGTATTTATACTCATATATGTAATACTCAAACAAAAAACAAAGCTGAAAAATAATTATACATAAAGTATTTGTATGGAGAAAGATTTTCTAAGCCCTTATAATTTATTCTGCATGTATATTTTTCCTATGGCATATATTTATAAACAGTGGCTTGTATATTCCTATAGTGTTAGATATTAAACACATTTTTCATCCAAGAGATTCAGAAAAGTTGACAGAGGTAATAGTTAAGACTAAACACTTCAACTTCTTTTTCCAGACTTCTTACTGTCTTGAAGCACCATACAGTTAGTTTTCACCTCACAGGCCCTATGCTCACTTTAACATTGTCAAAACATATTATACATTCCTGAATACAGATATATTCATATTTATGACAGTAGGGGTTTGAGAGTGACCATGAAGAACAGGGATACTCAATCACAAGCAGACATGAAAGAGGTAAATATTGCTAGTCTATGATTTTTGATTGTCCTAGATTGCCATTGCTCCCAACTCTATTCTAGTTGTTCTCAAACCTTATTCTACATAGAAATCATTGGGAATCACATTTTTTAAAGTGACAGTTTTCATTTTTAGGGTCCCACTCCCAGTTTGGATGATATGTGAAATTTCAATGGTTATATGGTTTTGATTCTACTGTGTAGGATTCACACCTTGAGAACCACCACTCTACTCGAGTCATTTCTAATTAAACACTTATTTCTTAAATATTTTTTATTTCAGTATTACTTCTTAAACATCACTTGTAGTAATGAATTAATACCTGTACCAATATTATTTCATTAATTTTCTTGTTTGTGTAATCAAGCACTTACAGCCTACATGTAATATTTATATGTACATGTTTTAATTTTTGCTATGATCATCTTTTCTTGCTTCCTATCCCAAAGTACTAACCTATCTTGCAAGGGCCATTTTTTGCTTTTTGGATTAATATTAGAATCATTTTCTAAGATATAAATAAAAAGAACATGCTATTTGAGATTAGATTTGGTTTATGTTAAATTTTAAGATTAATTTTTGAGTGAATTATATTTTAAGTCATGAGAGTTTGAAACATGTGCTTGTCCTCTGTTCAAATCTACTTATATATACCTAAGTAAAGTTTGCTTATCACCTCTTGCATGGGCTAATACAATAATCTTGTGTAACTCTCCTACCAATTCAAATCTGACATGACAACATTCCCAGATCAATCTGCCAAAAGCAGGGCATTCAATATAAAATCTGCTACTTGAACATTTTTCTGATATTGCATTTCAAAGCAAGTAAGGTAAAACTCTTTAACCCATGCTCTAGTTTTCAGCTAAACTCTCATGATTAATGAAATTCTAATGCAATTGTCATATTTAAATGCAAAAGAAGTTCAGAATCTTGGAAACGCAGAGCTGAGCAAGATGGGTGCTTGTATTAACTCAGAATATAATATATCATTTTCAGACAAGATGAATAAGTTTCTTCAAGTAAACAAGAGTACCCTCGAAACTACTTAGAAGATGCTCCCACTCTGAAGTCCAGAGAGAACTCTAACCTGCTTCATTCTAGTGTGTAAACCTGTATAAAGAGGTCAGTGGTTTAATCAGCCATGCTGGAATTTCTTTAAACAAGGAAGGAGAAAGAAAGTGTGGGTCCAAAACACAGTATTTTCTAATCTTGTTTTGGAATCACTTCTTATTAGGTAAACATGGAAGGGGAACTAAGACATTTGCTAATTACATTGAATAATGGAGCATACAAATCAGTAAGCAATTATATTCTGGGGAACTTTGAGATGGTCTGTTCCTGGGGATTTCTCTAAAACTTGGTGTCCATATTATTTGAAGGAATAGTAATTGCTGTGACAACAAAATCCTGAAGTGCTAATAGTTCAACAAAATAGAAGTTAATTTCACATTAATGTGAATAGTCAGATGTCATTGTTCCTCTTCAACAAGCCACTTTCCTCTATACGTTGACCGAAAAAGCTAGTTTATAGAGTAGGCCTTGGAATTCCTTTGCATGATACTGGCAGACAGAGAAATTAAGCAATGAAAAAGCATGGTGGTTGCATCAGAATAAACTATAACTAAAGTAACATACAACATTTCCTCCCTCATTTCATTATTGGAAATCAGTCACACTGTCACAGGAGAATGTATAGGTTTGCTATAAGGAGATGTCATTGGGGTTGAGAAAATTCCATCATTGACTGGGCAGATACATTAAGATGACAGCTCAACATTATGGAAATGGTAGAGTATCAGTGTTTGGTACAAGGTGAATCATCTCTATCAGTATCTTGAACTGTGTTTACCAACTGATGAAATGTCAGTATTTGTCAGTATATTATTCTTAATATTTTTTCTATACTACATTCAAGACACGTTACATTCTACAATTCATTACAGCATTTTACACTTTGTGATCTAATCATCCTGGTTTTTACACTAATTGTTTCATGAGCATATTTCAGTCTTTCCAAACAGATTATAGATTCATGTAGAACAGATTATGTGTAGCACAGAATAGGCAGTAAGAATTATTAAATTCAGTTGAATGCTCCCACACTTCTGAAAACCCTGCAAGAACCGCTCACAATCCCTCACATCAAAGTTAAGCTCCTTAGACTTTGCTGTTATTCTTCCAACTACCCAGTCATCTGCATCTCCCCTCACACTACCTACATCAATCAACTCTCCAAAATTCACTGAAAACCTAGGGGCTTTTAAGAAGCAGTGAGTTAAGATAAGCAAAATTCTCCATATGCTTTAATTCAAAGCTGAGATTATAAATTATACTAGATTTATGCAGAAAGGAGCATATAGATATAGATAATTCATGATTGCAAATAAAGCTAGATTTCTTGGGGAATAATTTAATAAGGTAGCAGGAATAAAAAATGGTCTTTATTTGTTGCTATGTACTCATTTTAAAAATAGATATGACATGTGAGTGTGCCATCAAAAACCCAATTAATTTCTCTATTTATTAATTCACAGACACAATTAAAAGCTCAGTTTTCCTTTATGCTCAAGTTCATGTCCCAAGGTTCTCAGGATATATTTGGATCTGCTATATCCAACTCAGGGTACTTCTGTTTCCTCTTAGATGGAGTCCCTCTTTAGATAATATCTTATATTGTTATAATTACCCACACATGAAGAGTTCTCTATGCTCTGCAATATGGATGGATAAATACCACCCTGGTGGCTTCTGAAGCTTGTCTGTCATTGTGGAAATTATCCAATACTGCTGCTGCACTAGTCAGATTCTTCTGAGGCATCATTGCATGCCATTGACAATATAGCTAACAAAATATGAATGGTATAAATGTTGGTATCTTTAGCATATATGTGCCACTGTTCCAATGCTGCCTAGGCTCTATTTTCAGTATTATTAATTCCATTCCCCTTTATACTAGGAAAGCATATCTTTCCAACAAGGTAATATAAGTAGGTAACACAGAGCAGTGTACCTTGGTGAGTTTCGTGCTTTTGAATAGAGATAATGTTAAAGTTATTTGTGTGGACCATTTGTAGGTATGCATAAACTAACCTCTTGATCTATAAAATTAGGATGATTTTTTTTCTGTTACATTTTTAGAATTATAAATCCTCTTCTTTTGAAGAACGTAGCCTTTTAGCCTTCAGATCTGCTCTAAACAATATCTTTGGATTGTCTCTTTAGATATTCCATTGTTTATAAAAGTGGAATGCAAATTAGACCCCCATGTTCAAGAAGTAACTTGTTATTTGATATCATAGTTCAACTTGTTGAGTGAGATCAGTTTTAGAATTATAATCTATTGTACTTCTCAATATCTTCTTTCTTTTGTTCTGTCACTTTCAGTTGATTTTGTTATTTTATTTTGGCATTTCAATAATATAATTAAAAAGGAAATACTTAATATGTGTTTTGGCTTCTGTCCTAAAATTGTAAATGCTATATTGCACCAAGTGTCAGTTTGTCATGTGCAATTTATAAAAACAGTTTAAGGCTGCTGGGAGTATATAATATGTTTAGCTTACAAAAAAATATTGGGTGCTTTGATAAAAGGATTTGACATTTAGAAGAGTTCCATAGACTTATTGATATGCTACGAGTACTACTTTTTCTGAGCGTTATTATTGTGAAATCCATCCACCTTGACAGAAGCCAAGGGAAAGAGTCATCAAAAGAAACACATGGAAACTTTGAAATATGTTCCCTGAAAGCTAATGGACAGCATATTAATCTATGACCCACATTACCAAGATAGCCTAAAGGACAAGGTATTTAGGTTAATTATACATACACAAAGTAAAGACAACATTTAAAATAACAAATGAACAAATATAAGCAGAGCAAATAGAAGTTTCTGTAGTTGAGGAATAGCTAGCTGTATTTCCTATACTGGGATAAATCATACGTATGTGTATATGTGTATGCTCTAGAATAAAAAACCGTCAGATCCCAAAGAACCAGGTCAGAAAAGGCACTTCCAACAAGCAGATAAATTTTCAGATTCCTGTGTGTATAACTAGAGTACAAATTCAAAATAAATGAATGACAAGAAGAAGGGGGACAGAGAGAGAAATGGAGGCAGAGAGACAGGAGACAGAGAGACACAGATAATTTTAGGTGACATTTTCATGAGCTGGTCTCAATGAATATTAATTGGACATTTCATGAAAGCCAGAATAGAACTTAAATAACCTCTAGCTCCATGAAGTATCTGTAAACTCCTGATGATAGTGTGGTGAAGTTCTTCCTGTCTTATCCCCTTCTGCGAAATGCACATTTAACAAGATACAGGAGGAAAATGAAAACATAAGATAGAGAAAATCTGCCCCTTTTCTTCAAATTATATTGGGAGAATGCTGGAATGACGAGAAATTTGGATAAAGTCACGCATATATGTACACTACTGTAGATACATTAATTGCTGAAATGAGATGCATATTGCTTAAGAGTAACCAGAAAACATATGGAACATTCCTTGATTATTCTCTCCAGGTGCAAGGGAAGATGTCACTTCTCAGAATAAATTTAAACAGATCATATGAAAAGGAAACAAGTTTTATGATTATAATCCACAAATCTTATATATGAGTTATGTTGTAATACTTTTTAATTTGAATATTTTGTGTCTTTTCAAAAAAAGAAATCCATGTATATCTAGAATCTTCTAATAGCATAGATTTCCTTTTATTTTTTTCTATTTATTTATTTATTCACTTTACATCCCAATCACAGTTCCCTCTCCTCCTGTTCTCCCTCACATGGTCCTTCCATCATTCCCCTCCCCTTCTCCAAGGAGAAAAAACCCTGACAATCAAATCACTGCAGAACTATGAACATCCTCTCTCCCTGAAGCCAGATAAGGCGTCCCAGTCAAGGGAAAAGATCCACAGTCAGGCAACAGAGTTAGGGATAGCATCAACCCAGTTGTTGGAGAATCCACATGAAGACCAAACTGCACTTCCGCTACATAAGTGGGAGAGATGCAAGATCCAGCCCATGTATGCTCTTTGGTTGGTTGTCTGGATGCTCCCAAGAATCCAGGTTAGTTGATGTTAATGATCTTCTTGTGGCGTCCACATCCCTCCATCTTTTCCCCAACTCTTCCATAAGATTCCTCAAGCTCTGAATAATGTTTGACTGTGGGTATCTCCATCTGTTTCAGTCAGATGCTGGACAGACCCTCTCAGAGGACAATTAAACTAGGATCCTGTCTGCAAGCCTAACAGAGTATCATTAATAGCATAAGGGATTGGTTCTTGCACAAAGGATGAATTTCAAATTGTGGCAGTCATAGATTGGCAATTCCTTCAGTCTGTGCTTCATATTTGTCCTTGCATTTCTTGTAGGCAGGACAAATTTTGAGTCTAAGTTTTTTGAGTGTCCTTTTCCCTCTACTGGGAGTTCTGCCTGGCTATAGGATGTGGCCACTTCATGCTCCATATCCCCCACTGCTAGAAGTCTCAGCTAGAGGCCCTCTCATAGATTCCTTGGAGCCTCCTCCATCCCAGGTCTCTGACACCTTCTAACTTCCTATACAGATGTCTCCCCTACACTCTCCAGTCCCTCTCTCACAGACTTTCCCTATACCTATTCCCTTCCCATTTCCCTCTCCATCCTCTCTACCACCCTGTTTCCTCCACTATCCACCTTCTAAGTGATATTCAAGCATCCTTCCTTGTACCCTCCTTGTTATTTAGCATAGATTTCCTTTTTGGTTTTTCAAGGCAGGGTTTCTCTGTATATGCAAAATACTATTCTCTCTTCTCTCCTCTCTCTCTCTTCTTCCTCTCTCCCACTCTATCCATCCCTCTCAGCCTCCCTCTCCTTCCCTCTCAGTCTCTCTTTCTTTCCCTCTTAGTCCTTTTCCCTCACTCCCTCTATCTCCCTCCTTCTCTTGCTCTCTCTTCCTTACCTTCTT
>NC_045030.1:126601300-126616729 GCF_008632895.1 Mastomys coucha
GAGTCCCCCCCCCCCATGTGTACTCTTTGGTTGGTGTTTTTGTCCCTGGGAGCAAGTTAGTTCATATTGTTGTTTGTCCCTTTGCCTCCTTTGGTCCTTTCTCTAACTCCTTCATTGGAGACCCTGTACTCAGTTCAATGGATGGCTGTGAGCCTCTACATCTGTATTAGTCAGATATTGTCAAAGCCTCTCAGGAGACAGCTATATCAGGCTGGATTGTCCTTCCTTCAGTCTCTGCTCCATAGTTAGTCTCATATATTTCAACCATGATGCATGATAAAGCTATTCAGTTTTAGAAACTCAACATAGGGTTTTATCCAAATTCATAGTTTTTAGCCAAATTGTAAGCATCAAATGTATTCTCATCAGTTTATTTATTTTGTGTTTTAACCAATTATGAAAGTGTCTGTTGTCCTCAAAGTCATACGTTAATACTTTTTATTTTTGAATAGATGTCTAAAACTTTCTACATCATAAAACATTGCTAAAATATATCCTACTCTTTCTACTTACACTATATCAGTCAGAGCAATGTAAGTTTCTATAATAAATTAAAATTTTAGTCGCTATAGTATTTTATTTTCTCTCTGTCTGTCATTCTCTCAGGCTGGCCTTGAACTTGTGATCCTCCTTGAGATCGTAGCAAATAAACACACCCAATTGACAATGTAGTTCTTGCTTAAAAAGTCTTTCTGTGTATTATTAAGATGTTTAGTAGACCATTGCCCTCACCACACCAACCATAGCTCTATGATATCATAAAGCTAGAGTTTCTTATTAATTAATTATGTTCCTTTAATCAGAAACTGCAAAAGATTAAATGGAAAGGATTGCTTATTTCTTAACCATTTATGCCTGCAAGTAACATCTTCAAATTCTGTTTACTTTATTTTAATGGAACATGCCCTAAGATAGAGATAGAAGGAGATAGAAATAGAGATGATACCAATATAGATGATACAGACACAGACAGAGATACAGACATAGATACAGAGTTACTGGAAGGATAAAGTGCAAAGTTCCTGGTGGAGTACTTCCTGCTCCAAAGCAACTCTATAACAACAACAACAACAGCAGCAGCAGTAGCAGCAGCAGCAACAACAACAACAACAACAACAACAAAATAAAGATTATGGGTATCTGAATAATAGCTATATGATGTGTACCCACATGGTTATAATTTAATAGACTATACACTCCCAAGCCATCATGGTAGTTGTGGTTTATAGCAGTATCTACAAAAATAGATATTGATAAGATGGGTGGGGAGAAGGGTAGAAAAGAACTTACATAGTAGAAAATATTCCACTTAGTTTTATGGTTGATACAGAAACTCAAACTCAGAATGACATGGAAAGAAGGGAAAGCTATACCAATATCTTCTGTCAAATATGAAAGTTACCTCCATTCTTAAAAGCTTAGCATAAGATTGCCATCAATTATTTTTATATTCAATTTCAATAGTATATTAATCATAGACACTAATGTCCTTATTATAGCTCATAGAGTTCACAGCTGGGTAAGGCATGTGGTGACTTTTCTTTCCCAGAAGCTTTTATGGCACTTTCTGGTGCTATGAAAGTTTCCTCATCCATACCAACTTTATTTATTTGTATTCCCCGACAAAAAAAAAAAAAATGTATGCTGTCCTGGGCAGTGGTTCTCACCATCAAGTTCTGTTGTACAGCAAAGAGTAATTCTGATAAACTACATCTATCTTAAAGTTCTTCATGATTTGGCACATGATATATCTACCAGATTTTATTTCCTGGTATATTTCTATGCTCTGGGATCAGAAATTTATTTTCTTCTTGCAATCTTATGAACAAGCCAGTACCAGTCTCATCCTTATGCCATAATGTCTATAGTTGTTTTCTGTATAACTTAAAATTCTATATTGTAATCTTCTTAGATATTCAGATATTACAAATGCATCAAACAAAATCAGCCTGAAGTATTATGTCAAATCATCCCATATAATGTAATTCATGTTGTCCTACCTGAATACTATAGAAATTGTATCAGTGGTTCTCCACCTGGGCATTGCAACCCCTTTGGGAATCTAATATCAGATATCATATATATCAGATATAGACATTATAATTTATAACATTATCAAAATTAGAATTATGATGTAATAACAAAAGTAGTTTTATGGGTGGAGGGTCACCACAATAAGAAACTATATTGATGGGTCTCAGGGTTAACAGAGTTGAGAACTAATTGTTTAGAAGTTTAGAAAATTAAGTATAAGAGGTGGTATTTGGCGTGTAGGGTGTTAACTTTCTTTGTTCTTTCTGTGATGTTCTTTTAAGTAACCCTAACAAAAAACTGGAAAACAAATCACTTCGTAAATAAAAGAAGATGATTTAGCTCATAGATTAGAAAGCTGAAAAACAAAACAATGGAAACTCTGACAAGGGCTCCTATAACAATAACAGAGTCATATGAAGAGAGAAGTGGCCATATCATGGAACAGAAGGTAAGAAAATGAGTAACTCAGAGATTAATCTCATTCTTTTGACAATCTGATCTCAGGAAATATCAGGAGGACCAGAGAAACTACTTTAATCCCTTCTGAAGGCAACAATGATCTAAGGACTCCTCACTAAGTCAAATCTCTGCAAAGCTTCTAATTCCAAGCATGGGTATCTTGAGAATTAAGCTCCTATCATATAAACCTTAGGGAAAAGACCCACACACTGTTTATGTTTTTGTTTAACAAACAAATTTATTGTATCTTTGAGGGCAAAAATGTATACCTCATCATTTTGTGCATTTCTATGGTAGCAAAAATAGTACTTAATGATAAAGAAAATGATTGCTTTTGCCTTCAAAGAATGATTTTAAAGGTGGGTTCTATTTGAATATAAATGTATAAGGTACCTGCATCAAACAATTTGCTGCTTAGAGAAACACATATTTAAAATTCAAAAATGTATTTATTTGTATTTCTGGGTCTTGAACTCAATGCATATCACACATATATTCTGCCATTGGGATTTCTTACCAGCCATTTGTTTAATTTTTTAATTAATTCTGAGTATCCCCCAACCCTGGCACATCAAGGCTCTGCAAGATTACATGTATCCTCTCCTACTGAGGCAAACAGGGCTGCCATAAAGACTGAGCTGCCTGTCTGCTACATATGTGCCAGTGAGGCCATGTTCTAGCCCATGTATGTTCTTGGGTTGGTGGTTCAGATTCTGAGAGCTCCAAAGGGGCCAGGTTTGTTGACTCTGTTGGTCTTTCTGTGGGGTTTCCATCTTCTTCTGAGCCTTCAATCCTTCCCCCAAACTCTACCATAAGTATCCTCACCTCCTTCTTATATTTGGCTGTGGAAATCTGCTTCTGTTTCATTTTACTGCTGGGTGGAGCCTCCCAGAGGACAGTTATGCTAGGCTCCTGTCTGCAAGCATAGCAGAGTATTATTATTAATGTAAGGGATTGGTGTATGCCCATTGGATGGGTTTCAGGTTGGGCCTGTTATTGTGTTATTGGTTGGCCTTTCCTTTGATCTTTTTTGTTTTAAGACAGGACAAATTTTATGGTCAAAGTTTTATGAGTGAGTTGCTGCTCCTATCCTTCTACTGAGGGTCCTGCCTGACTATAGGAGGCAGCATCTACAGGTTCTACATTCCATCTTGGAATCACCTACATTGATTCCAGGGAGCCTCTCCTATCCCAGGTCTCTGGAACTTCCTAATGATTCTCCCGTCTCCCTCAGGCAGCTGCAGATATCATTCATTCTCCTGGCCTACTTGGCCTCTCTCCTGTCTCTCCCCACATGTGGCCCTGCCTCCCCATTCTCCTCAACTCCTCTCCCTGCCAGTTCCATTCCTCCCTTTGCCTTCTATGATTGTTTTGTTTACCCTTTTGTGATTCAAGCAGCCTTGCTTGGGCCTTTCTTCTTGCTTAACTTCTTTGGGTCCATGGTGTGCATCATGGATATTCTATAGTTTATAGCTAATATCCACTGATCAGTGAGTACATACCATGCATGTCATTTTGGGTACAGATTATCATACTCCAGAAGATATTTTCTAGTTGAATCCTTTTGCCAGAAAATTTTCTGATGTCCTTGTTTTTAATAGGTGAGTACTATACTATCATGTAAATGAATCAAATGAAGCATATCCATTCTTCAGTTGAGGGACATCTGGATTGCTTCCAGTTTCTGATAGTTACAAATAAATCTGCTATGAACATAGTGGAGCATGTGTCCTTGTGATATGATGGAGCTTCTTTTCAGTATATGCCCAGGGCTGGTAAAGCTGAGTCTTCACATAGAACTATTTCTAGTTTTCTGAGCAACCACCAAATTGATTTCCAGAATGATTGTGTAAGTTTGCAGTCACACCAACAGTGAAGGAGTGTTCCCTTTTCTCTGTATCCTGTCCAGTATGTGCTGTCAATAAGGCCCAACAAAAAGGGAACTTCAGACCAATTTCAATTATGAACATCAATGGAAAAATACTCAATAAAATTCTTGGGAAACAAATCAAAGAATACATCAAAAATATTATTTATCACTATCAAGTAGGCTCCATCCCAAGGATGCAAGGGTGGTTGAATATATGAAAAATTCATCAACCTAATCCACTACATAAACAAGCTAAAAGACAAAAATCGTTTGATCACCTCATTAGTTGCTGGAAAAGCCTTTGACAAAACCAAATAGCCCTTCATGTTAAAAGTCTTTGTGGGATCAGGGATGCAAGGTACATGCCTAAATGAGGGGCTTGGTCTCTCTTTGCTGATGTGTAGGTGTGTGGTATGTTAGTTAAAAGGAGGCAATGCATAATTGTGAGATATTTTATTATAGGAAAAAGAAAATAGGCTGGCCATGTGGAGAGAAAGAAAGGAGAGGAAGGAAAGGAGATGAGAAGGAGAGAGAAAAAGGAGAGGAAGAAAGCAAGAGAGGAAGAAAGAAAGTAAGAGAGGAAGAAGGCAAGAAAGAGAACAAAGAGAAAGAGAGGAATAAAGGAAGCAAAAGAGGACAAAGAGCAAGAGAGGAAGAAAGGAAGCAAGAGAGGACAAAGAGCAAGAGAGAGAGGAAGGAGGCAAGAAAAAGGGGAGGGGATGAACCGCCCCTTATATATTGTGAGGTGTGGCTATCTGTCTGTGAGGCGGGCCATGCCTGGCTGTGGTCAGAAGACTGGGGGTAGGGTCCAGCTAGAATGTTGGGGGCTTGGGGCATTGTCTACATTACATAGCACACATCTCCTGCAGGGGGAGTTATGGGGAGTTGGGACTGAAACAGGAGCCAGAGACCCAGGAGTTATGGGCTAACACCTTCTGGGCCAGGTTGCCTGAAAAGACCACTGCCCTACACCTAAATATAATAAAAATAGTATACATTGAACCAGTAGCCAACATCAAAATAAATGAGGAGAAACTTAAAGCAAATCCACTAAAATCAGGGAAAAAACAAGGTTGCATACTATCCAACTATTTACTCAATATAGTTCTTGAGGTTTTAGCTAGAGCAATAATATAACAAAAGAAGATCTAGGTAGTACAAATTGGAAAGAAAAAAAGTCTAGACATCACTTGTTCCATATGGTATGATCATATACATAAGAGATCCCGAAATTCTACCAGAGAACACCTACAGCTGATAACAACCTCAGCAAAGTGGCCAGATATAAAACTAACTCAAAGAAATCCTTAACTTTCATTTATGCAAATAATAAACAGGCAGAAAAAGAAATTAGAGAAACAACACACTTCACAATAGCCACAAATAATATAAAATATCTGTATAACTCTAACCAAGCAAGTAAAAAATTTTCACAACAAGAACTTCAACTTCCTGAGGAAAGAAATTAAAGATATCAAAATACCCATGGAAGGAGTTGCAAAGACAAAGTGTGGAGCAGAGACTGAAGGAATAACTATCCAGAGACTACCTTACCCAGGGATCTATCCCATATACAGTCACCAAATCCAGACACTATTCTGAATGCCAACAAGTGCTTGCTGACAGAAGCCTGATATAGCTGTCTCCCAAGAGGCTCTACCAGTGCCCAGCAAATACAAAAGTGGATGGTCACAGCCAACCATTGGACTACGCACAGGGTCCCCAGTGGAAGAACTAGAGAAAGGACCCAAGGAGCTGAAAGGATTTGCATCTACACAGGAAGAACAACAATATGAACTAACTAGTACCTTCAGAGCTCCCAGGGACTAAACCACCAACCATAGAGTACACATGATAGGACTCATGTCTCCATCTGCATATGTATGTAGCAGAGCATGGCCTTGTTGGTCATCAATGGGAGGAAAGGCCCTTGGTCTTGTGAAGGCTCTATGTCCCAATGTAGTGGAATACCAGAGCCAGGAAGTGGGAGCAGATGAGTTGATGAGCAGGGGCAGGTGGGAGGAGATAGGAAGTATTCAGGAGGGAAACAAGGAAAGAGGATAACATTTGAAAATTAAATAAAGAAAATGAAAAGGAAAAAGAAAATGGCCATCTTACCAAAAGTAATCTACAGATTTAATGCAATCTCTATCAAAATTCCAACACATTTTTACAGGCTTTAAAAGAAAATTTCTCAACTTTATATGGAAAAACAAAAAACCCAGGATAGCCAAAACAATTCTGAACAAGAAAACAATCTACTTAGGAATCACCATCTCAGACTTCAAGTTGTTCTATATAGCAATAGTGATAAAAACTACATGGTACTGGTAAAGAAACAGACAGGTTGATCAATGGAATGGAATAGATGTAGAAATAAACCCACAGATCTATGGACACTTGATTTTCACCCAAGAACCCAAAACCATACAATTGATAAAAGAAAACATCTTCATTAAATGATGCCAGTCTAGCTGGATGTCTGCCTGTAGATGAATGCAAATAGATCCATATTTATTACCCTGCACAAACTCAAGTCCAAGTGGATCAAGCACCTCAATATACAAACACATACACTAAACCTAATAGAAGACAAAGTGAGAAGGAGCTTTGAACTCATTGGTATAGGAGACAGTTTCCTGACCAAAACAACAATGGCTAAATGGGACATCATGAAACTGCAAAGCTTCTGTAAGACAAAGGACACTGTTAATAGAACAAAACGGCAACCAACAGATTAGGAAAAGATCCTCATTAATGCTACATCCTACAGAGGGTTAATATCCAAAAATATAGAATGAGCTCAAAAAGTTAGACTCCATAAAACAAATAACTCAATTTAAAAATGAAGTACAGAGATAAATAGATTATTCCCAACAAAGGAATTTCTAATGGTGGAAATACAAATCAAAATGACCCTGAGATTCCACCTTACACCAATCAGAATGTCTCAGATCAAAAACTCAAGAGACAGCAAATGCTGACAAGGATGCAGAGAAAGGGGGAATATTGCTTTGCTTATCTATGTTTTTTAAAAATTCTTACTATATCTATCTATATATATATATATATATATATATAGTTTCTATATATTCATTTTATGTAATGCAAGGAGTATAAATAAAATCTTTAAATACTTAGTATTACTATGTTTGAATTCTGGTTTGTCTACTTTTTTCTAACATGAACTTAAAGAGGAAGGCAAAATTCTTCTTTGACATATGGATAACAATGATTTGCTTAAATCTGTTCTGAGGAATCAGTAATGTAAAATTAATAAAATACCTACCAATAGTTCAATAATCACCATTATAGTTTTTCCGGGCAGGTTCCTCCTTCTTTTAAAATAAAACCAAGGAAATAACAGCGAAAGTACTTCATCTCCAACTAAATTGGCTTATAGATACATCAAAAAAGGCATGTTGTTCAAATATCGTCTTGATTGGATTCTATACATTACATGTTTAAATATTATTTTTCTTAAATCTAGAAATATTAAGAGTTTCGCTGGCCCAATCTTTATAACTGATAAACGGCTGCAACACATAATACTGCTTGATAACATTAAAGGACCTTGAATTACACTGGAAACAAATATTTGTACCTGTCTATCTATGAAACCATTTCAGGTTATACTACTCAAGGTGGGAAGATCTACCCTAAATATAGGTAATAGCATTCTGTCTGCTGGTATCCCAGATTAGAGATACGGCTGAGTAGGTAGGTAGCTAATCAGGTTGAAGCACTTTCCTGCCACGCCAGCTAACCTGAGGCCAGTCCCCAGGAACCATATCAGGGAAAGAGAGAATCAATTCCCCAAATTTGTCCATACTAAAGTTTGTCCTTGTATGTGCATGAGTGCATGCTTGTGTGTGTGCACACACACACATACACATAGACACACATCAAAAAACTAAATGAAAAATAAATAAATACATGCAATTTTAGATTGAATTTTTATAAATTTAAAGAGAAAAAATAGTGCTAAAGATATGTTTTCATGGTTAAGAATGTTTGCTGCTTTTACAGAGCACCCAATTTTAATTTCCAACAACCACATCAGACAGCTCACAACTGCCTGTTACTCGAGCTTTAGGGGATCTTATGCTCTCTTCTCTTCTGGCCTTTGTGAGTACATGTACTCACATGACATTTACTCTGTCTCCTTGACACACATACACATAAATTTTAAAAATCAATAATTTTTTTGTAATAAGCTATTTTAGCTTTCTGCCCACTTACAATTGAACAAATGCTACCTGATATATACTGAAAATACTTGGCTATGGAAACTAACATTATTTGTATGCTGGGATTGCCAAATCAAACACTACAGAGGGCAGCCAGTAAAACAGTAATTTATTTCCTTGTATACTGGAAATCCAGAATTGAAGTGATAGCAAGGGTTGAAGTTTTTTCTTTTTTTTTTTCTTTTTTTTAATTATTAATCATTCTATTAGTTTACATCTCAAATGACATACCACTTCACAGTTACCACTTCCCAACCCCCCCATTCTACATCCCCTTTGCCTCTATGAGGTTGCTCCTCCCCCCTTCAACCCACTCTCTCCTGCCCAACACTCCAGCATTTCCCTGCACTGAGCCATCAAGCTTCCACAGGACCGAGGACCTCTCTTCCCATTGATGTCAGACAAAGCCATCCTCTGCTACATATGTATCTGGAGCCATGGGTCCTTCCATATACACTCCTTCATTGGTGGTCTAGTCTCTGGGAGCACTGAGTGGTCAGGCCAGCCAACATCATTCTTCCTGTGGGGTTGCAGTCGCCCACTGTTCTGCCAAGTCTTCCACCACCACTCCCACCTGGATTACTGAGCTCAGTCTAATGGTTGGCTCCAAGCATCCACATCTGCTTAGTTTCTGTCGGAACCTTGCAAGAAACTGCCACACCAGGTTCATGTCAGCAAGCGCCTCTTGGCAGTGGCAACAGTGTTTGGGCTTGGTGTCTGCAGATGGGATGGATCCCCAGGTGGGACAGTCCCTAGATGGCCCTTCCTTCAGCCTTTGCTCCATTTTTTGTACCTGTGTTTCCTTTGGATGGGGACATTTCTGAGTTAAACACTGAGATCTGTGGGTGGTCCCATTCCTTGACCAGGGACTGTGCCTATCTACTGGAGGTGTTCTCTACAAATTCTCTCTCCTTTATTGCATATACTTCAGCTCAAGTCATCCCCATTGAATCCTTGGAGCCTCTCACTTCCTTAGTGTCTGGTACCCTCCAGAGGCTATACCCAGTTCCTCATCCCCCACTGCTACATATTTTTATTTGATTTCCTAACCCCTGTACCTCTTTTCCATCCCCTACAGTACCTGATACTGCCCCTGAAATATCCTCCATTTCCTCTCTCTCTCCCAGGTCTTCCCTTCCTCCAGTTCCCATGATCATTCAGTTCCACCTTCAATGCAGGACTGAAGCATCCACACCCTGGTTTTCCTTCCTCCTAAGCGCCATGTGTTCTGTGGGTTGTATCTTGGGCATTGGGAGCTTTGGGGCTAATATCCACTTATCAGTGATTGTATACCATGTGTGTGTTTTTATGTGTTACCTCACTTGGGATATTTTCTAGTTCCTTCCATTTACCAACAAATTTCATGAAATCATTATTTTTAATAGCTAAGTAGTACTCCATTCTGTACATGTACCACATTTTCTGTATCCATTCTTCTGTTGAGGGATATAGGAGTTATTTCCTGGAGCATGTGTCCTTGTTATATGTTAGAGTATCATTTGGGTATATGTCCAGAGATCCATTCTTATCTCCTTTTACAAAGCTCAAGTCCAAGTGGATCAAGGACTTCCATGTAAAACCAGATACACTGAAACTAACAGAAGAGAAAGTGGGGAAGAGCCTTGAACACACTGGCACAGGGGAAAATTGACTAAACAGAACACCAATGGCTTATACTCAAAGATCAACAATTTACAAATGGGACCTCATAAAATTGAAAAGCTTCTGTAAGGCAAAGGGCACTGTCAATAGGACAAAACAGCAACTAAAAGAGTGGGAAAAGATCTTTACCAGCCCTACATCCAATAGAGGGCTAATATCCAAAATATACAAAAAACTCAAGAAGAACCAAATAACTCTATTAAAATGGAGTACACAGCTAAACAGAGAATTCTCAACTGAGGAATCTCAAATGGCTGAGAAGCACCTAAAGAAATGTTCAACATCCTTAGTCATCAGGGAAATGCAAATCAAAACAACCTGAGATTCCACCTCACACCAGTCAGAATGGCTAGGATCAAAAAAAAAAATACTCAAGCAACAGCAGATGATGCTGATGAGGATGTGGAGAAAGAGGAACACTACTCCATTGCTGGTGGGACTGAAAGCTGGTAAAATCACTTTGGAAATCAATCTGGCTGTTCCTGAGAAAATTGGAAATTGTTCTACCTGAAGGATTGAGTTTTTAATCTATGTTTTCTCTCATTTAGAAAAGGAGCTCAGTACAAGCCTTCAGTTCTTACTTGATGAGATTGAGTACTCAATGAGGAGCTACCTCAAGTCCTGCATGCCCTCCCTTGTCAGGATGGACTGTACCATCATACTGTAAGTCATAATAAGCCTCATTTTTTATTTTCTTGTTTTTGTCAAGTGTTTTGTCACAGAAAATTAACTAATATAGTGATAGATTCTAGATTTCTCTTCACAACAATCTGATTCTAAAGACTAATATTTTAATCACAAAACTGGTAAGTATTACTCACATATTTTCAGGAATAATATAAAAATAAAATTTTGTTTTTAAGTGAATAAAAGACTATTTGTATATTTCACAAATGCATGACAGGTGATACGACTCAAGAATAGATCCTCCCTATCCACCGGATATATTTACAAAGTATTCTTTTCCAATTCCCTTCTAATTTCGTCCTCTGGAAGACTGCAGTTTCAAGAACTGAAAACAGTAGTTCCATTTTGAGGGTGAATAGGACATGTGTTTTTGCATATGTGTATATAGATATGAACTTCTTTACGATTCTCAAAACTTAAAAGCAATCGCTCAAATATATTCTTTGTGCCTCTACTTAAATCTACCCAGATAACAATAAAATATACTACCACTACTAACACAAACACATTGTTGGAACACTATTACCAAGCTTTATATTTGTTAATAGGATCTTAGACCTAGTAGAGAATATATAGAGAATATATTTTATTTGTGTTTTTATTCTGTTTCTTATTTAGGGGATGTTAATTCCATGACATTATAAGAGTTTCTTTAACACTCCTAAACCTAGTGCCCTGTCATGTACAAATATTTTTTTTAATTACTAATTAAATGAATGAATATAAAAGCAGAAAATCGATGTCTATTCATTACATCCCTCTACTTTTATGCTCAATCAGAATATTTATTAACATTTAACAATTTGAAACAGACCATATTATATATAAACAGAAGTAAAGTCTTCAATAAAGTACTCAGTTAATTGAACTCTCTGTTCAATTACCAGTAACAGTTGTCCCACTGATAAAAGCCCATTATTTCATATTTATATTATCTGAAGACAATAACCTTACTACCAAGAGCCTTTTTTTCTACTGACCAGTTAAGGTTAAGTTTCCTCAATTATCTATTTTCTTTTAAAAACTGCAGCCATCTAGTTTCTCCTGTACAACTGTATGCAGGTTACATAAATAGGAGGGGAAATAACTTTATTTTATGAGTAGCTATGGCAACATGAAATCATGTTTCCATCAGATATACTAACAGGACAAAAAGTATCAACCAATAGCTTGAACTGTGAGATGAAAACTTTGCCTTCTCCATTTTTACCCATCATCCATCTTCCTTTGTCAATGGCAAGTAACACAAATTTGAAATTCAAAGGCACAGACCACATATACAACGCAACATTCAAATATATAGAAAGAAACTAGAGTCTGAAATGCAAATCACTAACTAAATGTATATGGTTTATACATTACATATTTTGCAATAAATTAATTCTATACCAGTAAAATCATTGCTATTTTAGGTTACTACCCACTTACAGTTGAACAAACTCTACCTGATAGATACTGTAAATACTTGGTTATGGTAATTGCATTTGTATGCTAGGATTGACAAATCAAACACTACAGAGAGCATCCTTTAGAAGAGTAACTCATTTCCCTGTAGACTGGAAATCAGAAATCCAGAATTGAAGTGGTAGCATGGGTTGATTTTTTTTATGTTTTCTCTTGCTCCATAGCCTACCGATATTTTTATTTGTTTTCTCTTTTTGTATATACCAGTCAGATTTTTATTATGACCCACCTTAACTACCTAATTCAAACTTAAATACCTCTGTAAATACCAGATATCATCTTGCCCTATGTGTCTTAAGGATCAGTCTATACCTGTAGCTGATTTTGTAGATGATGAGTGGAGTGAAACGAGGAGCTGCATCTTCACATCTGAATTGACTAGTGATTAGCATACTATCCATGAGAAAATAGGCACTTGCTGAATGACAGCTGCCTTTGAACATTGAATCTGTTTTTCTTAATGTTTAGACTGAAATGAGTGGCCAATTTAGCTGAATCGCGTCAACGGATACACAGAATTACAGACTTAAAGCTCCATTTCTAAAAGGAGTCAATTTGGGTACTTTAGAAAAGATCTACAGCAAGTTAAAATGGAAAGTCACAATTAAAGGAGCCAAATCCTAAGAAGATATCAAAATTAAGCATGCCAAGTTATTCAAAATGTATTATATAAAAACCAAAGACAGTAGGATAAAATATATTTACCATAAAGCTATGCTGCCATACTGGTATTGAGTATGTCTCAGCTGGGTTTTCCTATAAAAATCACTCTTTTCTGTCACAACTAATCCACATAAAATTGTGTAACCTATTACAGAAGCTGTAGCATTACACCTACTCTGCATGGTGTGCTGGAACAGGTTACTATCAAACCACAGAGTTGATCATTTTATTTTGAATCATATTTCATGTTAAAAATTTAACCATTGGTGGTTTTCATCAACTGTAGTTGTAATATTTCTGCAATGGAAAATGGCGAATCAGAGTTTGGTTTGAAAGAAGCAGGTTTTTAGGTGTTTAGCAGTATAACCCTGGTTATAATCCAGTGAAGAAAACTTAATGCAAAGCCTCTTCACATAACTATCAACTGTAAACCAAGCCACAGGAGGGGAGATATCATTACCTTTTCCTCACTCTCAGAATTAGGTAGGATGAGCGACCCCAGGTCTGCAAAAACTATTTACATTTATTGTCATTGAACCTCAACATACAAATTTGAAGCTTAGGAACATCCAGTCCTTATCACCTGATATTTGAAATGCCCAAACATAATATACTTGGTATTCTAAAATTTTTCTTTGACTCTAAAATTGGATAAATATTTCAATTGTTCTAATTATCACTGGCCTTCATAAAATCATCTGTCCAATATTCATTCTTGCCCAAGATGAAATGTAATTCTCTTCTCACATTCTCATTAAGCATTTTAGAGCATATTTATACTTGCCAAGTATCCCCAAACCATTAATTTGATATATTTTAACAGTTACAAAACATGATAGTTTTAGAGGAATAACATTACTGTGTTATTTCTCACAATCAAATCCTAGGAAGTTTATTTTTCTTTATCTTGACCACATATCTTAAAGCCTATAATAAAACACAGATCTATAAATCAATTCTTAGAGCAATCGGTGTGCCTGGTTTATTGTCTATGTGCCTATCTATCATATAATAAACTCTTATAATATAAACACTGGCCCTCACTATTTTTGTTCATATACAAATAATTAGTTTAATTGTATTGTTTTTTGAGAACATTGTACAGTTTATATTCGATAATATTTGCCCCTAATTCTCTAACTCTTCCCAGACACACTCCAGCATCCACCCAACTTTGTCTCCTTTCTTATTTTATACCACTCAGGACCAATTTACTCTGCCCAAATATTATTGAATATATGGTCTCCCATTGGAGGATTTTGACTTACCAGGTACTCTTAGAGAAAATATACAGTGCTATTCCCCACTACTAGCAATTACTTATAGCTTCATGGTTAGAGGTAGGATTATATGATCAACTATCCCTCCATGCTGAGATTTGGTCTGGCATGAGATTGAACAAGGTTTCTGTATCACTGTCGCAAATGCTGTGAGTTCTTATGTGTAACTACTCTGCTGTGTGCAGAATACAATTTTCTGGTAGTCATCCACTGCCTCTGGATTTTACACTCTTTCTTTACACTCTTTACATAATTCCATGATGATCCTGAGCTTAAGGAGGAGGGTATGCAATATAAATGTCACATTCTGGGCTAAATAGTCTGTAACAACTTATTATCTGTTCCTTGGGCAAATATGGATCTTGGTATTAATCCTCATCTGCTGAAAACAGAAGCTTCCCTGAGGAGAGTTGGCAGATCAATTAATCTATGGTTATAGCGATAAGTCAATGTGAGTTGGTCTAATAATATATGTATCTAGCAGAGGAGTTTTACTAAGAGTAATAATTTTTCTGTATTGCTTTTGACTTATCTAGCCATAGGTTCTTGTCCCAATAGTTGATGTCATATGCAGGTTTTATATTCTGTATCAAGACTTAAATTCAATCATATATTGTTTGGTTACTCCCATGATGTTCATACCACTATTGTACAAGTTGGCATGTCTTGACAGACCAATAATTATTATAGTTCACAGGGTTCACAGCTGGGTAACATTGATGATTACTTTTTTCCCTATGGTCTCATTCACAGTACCTTTCAGCAATATGAAAGATAAACAGCAAGAATGAATCTTCCATGTCACCTTCTCTCTGGTCTCTGATTAAAGTATATTGCATATTCCACAATATAGGGATGTACCATTAAATTCTAGGGGGTTACAAATAGCACTGGTAATTGCATGTACTATCTGGAGATCTGTGTTATCCCACTGGCCAACTGATCAAAAAGAATAAACTCATTTCTGGCTCAGGGTTTTGTTTTGTTTTTTAATTCTCTCTAGTGTCTATTAGGGACATTGTTTTCCTATTAGGTGATAACTCCAGTTTCTCTCTCTCTC
>NC_045030.1:126617033-126633770 GCF_008632895.1 Mastomys coucha
ATTTTCATACACATAATTTATGTCTTATAAAGGTACACACATACACAGATTCATATATAAGAAGGAACAAACAAACTATAAAAGAATGAATTTTCCTCATCATTCATAATAGTTATTGAATATATTACTATGGTACACTATTTTAAATAATGTTATAAAGCATCTTTCACAGTGACTCAAACTGACACAATCATACTCATTTATAACATAAGGAATGTGAGACTTAGAGAAGCCTAGTGGGGATCACTGGATCTCACAATGTTTAAGTTTAAATTCTATGGTTAATTTAAGATGATTGTTTTCTATCAAGTCACATATACATTATGTCATATAAATAATAGTACATGGATTTATTATGGTCCCTTATTAAAGTTTGGGGAACCTTACCTCAAGCTGTACTACAGAGCAATAGTAATAAAAGCTAAATGATATTGGCATTAAACAGGTTAATATATGAAATTGAATTAAAGACTCAGAAGTAATTTAGTTTTTGGAGTCTAACTTCTTAAATTATTTATATATTTTGGATATTACTACTCTATTAGATGCAGTGTTAGTAAATATCTTTTAACTTTGGTATGTTTAACCTTGGTGTCTAGAAAATCATCCATTACATCTAGATTTTTCAGTTTTGTAGAGTATAGGCTTTGGCAGTAAGACTTAATGATTTTTTTTTAACTTTTCCAGTTTCCATTGTTATGTCTCCCTTTTCATTTATGATTTACTTATATGGATACTGTCTCTGTGCCTTTTAGTTAATTTGGCTAAGTGTTTGTCTATCTTGTTGATTTTCTCAAAGAACCAGGTTTTGCTTTTTGTTGTTGTTGTTTTTGTTTGTTTGTTTTTTGATTCTTTGTATTTTTCTCTTTGTTTCTAATTAACTGATTTCAGACATTTTGATTATTTCCCAGACCAAGGTAGAAAAATATGTTATGTACTAACTTATAAGTAGATATTAGCTATAAACCATAGGGTAATCCATGTTACAATCCACAAACCCAAAGGAGCTTAGTAACAAGGAGGGCCCAAGGAAAGATACTAGAATCTTACTAAGAAGGGGAAATAAAATAAATATTGGGAGTAGATGAAGGGAGGAAATTGGGTGGGAGAGGGTTTGGGAAGGGTAACAATAGGGCTAGGTGTGGTAAGGACAGAGGGAACGATAACCAGGAGAGAGAACTGGAAAGGGCGATTAATATCTGGCATAAGTTAGAAACTTAGGACAATGGAAAATCCTAGGAATTTATGAGGCTGACCCTAGTTAAGACTCCTGGTAGTAGGGAGTATGGAACTTGAAAAGACTATATCCTGTAACTAGGCAAGACTTTCAATGGAGGGATGGGGACACCAACCTAGCCACAAATCATTTGACCCACATTTTTTCCTGCTATAAGATGTGCAGAGATAAAGAGGGGACAGAAATTGAAGGAATAGCCAACCAATGACTGGCCCACCTTGAGACACATGCCATGAAAAGGAGCCCACCCATGACATTATTAATGATATCCTGCTCTGCTTGAAGACAGGAGGCTAACATAACTGACCTAGGTCTTCTGCTGTATGTAACAGATATACAGCTTAGTCTTCAAGTGAGACTCCTAAAGTAGGAGCAGAGCCTGTCTCTGACTACACTGCCTACCTTTGGGAATCCTTTTCTTTAACTTGGCTGCCTTGTCTAGCCTCAATTGAAGAATATGCACCTAGTCCTACTGTAACTTGATAAGCCAAGGTGGGTTGATAACTATGGTAGTCCTCCCATTCTCTGAGGAGAAAGGGAAACAAGATAGGGGTGAGAGAAGGTGATGGGAGGTACTAGAAGGAAAGGAGGGAGGAGAAGCTGCAATCAGAATGTAAAGTACAGGGACTAAAATAGAGAAGAGCCTGAGAAAAAGGAGGTCCTGTGACAGGCCCAATTTGGGATCCATCTTAAGTGGAGGCTCCAAGGCCTGATGCTATTATTGATGCTACCGTGTGCTTACAGACAGGAGCCTAGCACAGCTGTCTTCTGAGAAACCCAACAAGCAGCTCTCTGAGACAGATGCAAATACTTACACCCAACCAATGGACTGAAGCCTGGGACCCCTATGGTTGAATTAGGGAAAAGCTGGAAGAAGTTGTGGAGGAGGGCGACCCCATAAGAAGACCAGCAGTCTCAACTAATCTGGACCCTCAAGATCTTTTAGACAGTGAGCCACCAACCAGGCAGCATACACTAGCTGGTCCTGATACATGTATACAATGTAGGACTGCCTGGTATGCCCTTGGTGAAAGAAGATGCACCTAACCCTTGAGAGATTTAAGGTCCCAGGGAGTACGGAGGTCTGGTGGGGTATGTGGAGGTGGAGGGACATCCTCTTGGAGACAGGGGAGGAGGAATGGGATAAAGAACTGTTGGAGGGCAGAACAGGAGGGGGATAATGCCTGGACTGTAAAAAGGGATTAAAGACAATAATAATAATAATAATAATAATAATAATAATAATAATAATAATAATAATAATAATAATGTACCAAAAAATAAAAGTGTATTGTCTTTAGTTACAGAGGGCCAAGGTTTGGTTCTCAGTACCCACATAGTGGCTCCCAAGCATCTATAACTCCAGTTCCAGGGGTATCCTATACTCTCCTATGGCCTCTATGAGAACCAATGCATACGTGCAGGTATAACACAAACACACACACTAACACAAAACAAAAAAAATAACTACTAAAATTTTCTGATTTTCAAATCAGAATCCTTCCTACACTAATGCAAAAGAAGAGAGCTAGTAAATAACTAGGTTTGGCCTTTTAAATGTGCTCACGCATAAACTGTTGTTCAGTCTCTCTCTTCATTGGTGCTCCTGTATAGCAACAGATCTTGTTTTGTACCATTTTTATTGGAAGAATTTATTAGTCACATACAAAAGCTTTCTCTTCTGAATACAAAATAAATATTGTATAATTTTTCCAACAAATCAAAAATAAGCCATATATGTTTCAGGGCCTCCAAAGAACAACAAAATAGTTCATTATTGATGGTATCAGATTATAAGGAGATTCTTCCATGGTTTAAACTCTAATAGGAAATTAATGTAGTACTGTTCTAATAAGTTCAGTGTGAACATCACTGCTGAAGAGAAGACCGCTCTGATCAACTCTTGAGACACCCTGAATTTTAATAATCAATAAATATTCTCCAAATAAGTACTGTATTAAAGTATTAAAAATATAAATAGCAGGATTTATATTAAATCAATTGAAATTTGTTAAGTTTTGACTATGTGCCAGGTGACTTTTGAGTACTAAGACTGCAATCACAACTAGAAGCATTGATGTTGACCTTGTTTCAGGAACCTAAAATTCTCCCAAAGAGTAGAGAAATAAGTAGTATAGGAAATAGGAAGTGTATAAAGTTATTGAGAAAGATAATCATTAAATAAATGAATGGAAAAGAGTCTCAGAATAAAATGGGGGCACATTTTATATTTGATATTCACTGAAGAAGTTTCTGAGAAATATTTAAACATTCCTTTATATTTAGTGAACAAATATAAATACTCCTTTGCTTTGTATCTGGAGATTTAACCAATTGTGAATTGAAAATAATCCTAAAAATCATATATATATTTACCAGAAGGGGAGACTGTTTAAAATTTCCTGAAAGAAACTATTATAGAGAGCACTTGTATTGTATTAAGTATTATAATTAGCTACAGATAACTTTAAGTATATGAGAATATATATTTATATTTTCCATGATAATAGAATCAATGAATTTTGCTGTTCATGAACTACCTTGCAACCAATACCTGAGAATACACAGAGAAAGCAATGTAGTCATTTTTAGTACACTATAATATTAAAAGCCAAGATTTGTTTTTTCCTTCAGAAGCTTGATTTATTGGGAGCTAAAATTTATTCTTAACAAAAGAGGAACAAGACTTTCTTCATTTATGAATATGTGATATACAATAATGATATTTAAATAAATAAATATGTGAAATGTGTACACATATATGCATATTTTTACTTTTGCAATGAGATAGCTAAACCACTACAATCAACAAATAAGTCATGATGTTATATGTTTTGGAATCATCACCGAGGAAAATTATGATGCAATTATATTGTGGCAGCTTTTTGGAATTGTGTTTTAAATTAGTTTTAAGACAAATATGACATATTTTTGTTTAGTATTAACTAAAGCATGTTTCCACATATAAGACAATAGAAAGGTACTACTTTTTAAAACATTCTACCATTTTAATCATATACCATTTTTAAAAGAATAACATGTGAGTCTTAGAAACAAACACTCTTCAAGTTTGTGCATAGCCATTTTCCAGTTTGGATTTTCATGTTTTATTCTTGTTTTACATATGTTGAAACACAGCTGTGGCACTTACTCCTAGAGATTTGTTGTTGATATCAAGGCTTAGCCAGTACCTTAAGAGGTTACTAGAAAGTTAGTTGTGAGAAAGGCTGTTGCACATTTGTTTTTGCATCTTCTGGTTTTTCACAGATGTTTCCAAATGTTCTAACTTAAGGCATTCTTAGTTTGTAAGGCTAGGTTTACCCTTCTCTAATGCCTTAGAATTTCTGTGTCATATACATAAAATTAGCAATGCTGTGATAGTTACTAAGGTGCATAGTAAAACATTGCCCTTAACATAATAATTAAGCCACAAAAAGTGCCATTTTGTACAGGAAATGTGTAAATTTTAAATAGAAACAGAAAAATCCCATAGAAAGTGCAACTAATCAAAAATAATAAACACACCAGATAAAAGGAGAATAGAGACCTTCTAAGCACCTTAAGTCTATGAATGCAGTCTGAGGTTATTTTATCGAGACAAGAATTGATTAGATCCCTTTCAAAATTTCTTACTAAATGAATTCTCTATTGTTCTACTGGTTACTGTTGTATATCTGAGGTAGTAATGTGATAAAATATTATATGTAGGTTATAGTTTTGGATGATTATTGAGCTAAATTTTGTAGCTCTTTTGGTAATGAGGATTATACTCAAAAGTGCAAAGCATTTCTTCCATGACCTATAAAGGGACTTGACTTTCAAATGCTTCTACTGAGTCCAAAACATGGCAAAGGAGAAAAGGAACATTTACCAGAGGCCCTCAGACTTAGGACAAGTACCTGCTGGAGCATAGGCAGTCACTCTGGGTGAAGAGGCATTGGGGCGAGAATGAGGACCAGTGTGCTTGGGAGACTCAGACATGACTGCCACTCCCACTCACATGCTTCTCTAAGATGTATCAGTAAGGTATGGCTATGGTCAGGGTGTTTATCCTGTCAGTGCCAAGACCTGGAGATGGGAATTCTTTCTCTGGAAGCAGGCCACTTATGTGTAGAACCTCATTAAACCGTTTGACCTTCAAAAAATCTGTAAAACTCATCTCAAGCAAGTTTGTACTGTCATAGGATTTCCATGCAACCCTTAGCCAATCTCTGAATGACCTCAGCTGAAATTTCCCCAGTAATAAGAGGAAATGTTAAGTTTGAGTTTCAGGAACTCCCTCATTTAACTAAAGTTTGGTATGTTTCCTGGGAATGAAGAAACACAGTAGTCAACATCCTGATTATTCAATCCTTGTCTTCCTCTTTATTAGTACTTAAGCTAAAAACAGATAGGGTATCCACCAGTATTTCCTGAATGAATCTCCACCCAAACAATGGACAAACTTTGTGGACAAACAAGAGTTACTTATGAAGTCAGTTTTTACTTGCCATTTTATGTGACAGTCTCTGGCTTTTGAATGGATAATAGAGGGATTTTTCCATGGTCAGTATTGATTTGACCAAAAGCTGCATGTGTTTTAATTAATAAAAGGCATTTTCCCATTAAATGAACAAATTATCTTTGATGGGACACTTTAAATAATATTAATGGTATTAATATGAGTAATAGTTATATCAACTGAGTACTTTCTATGTATATTTCATTGTGTAGAGTGATTTCCATGCCTTATTCCTACATTTATTTCATTATATGTCTAATACAACTTGTTACTCAAAGTAGCTTTTAAACCAATCCAAGTGAGTAAACTGCTACCAGTCTATAACAAGATGAATATAGAAATTAAATGAAGAAACCCATATAGCCACATTGACTGTTATATGTATCATTAAATTCAGATGTTATACAATTCATATGATGAGCTAAACTTGATGTAACCATCATCATATGTTATAAGACTGTATCCTTATATTTTTCATTTTTTACATAATTTTTACTTATTTTTTGTGAATTCATATCATGTACCACCATCTTATGACTGTCCCATCACTTCCTCATCAGCCCTCCACCCTTGTAACTTTCCCCCCAACAGAAAATGAAAATTAAAAATTAAAAAATAATCTTGACTTGGAAGCTGCAGTGTGTCAAGATCTGTAATATAGTATACCCTTTTGTTCACAAATCTTTGCTTGCAAATGTTCATTGAAATGAATCATTGGTCTGGTTCAAGACTTGTGGTTTTTGCTACACTATCAATACTGGAACCTTAATGGGACTCCTCTCAGATACCCTCTTGTTGCCCTGTGTCATGGAGATCCTACAGCTTTGAATGTATAGGAATAGCCATTTCACACCCTCCAACAGTTCGTAGATGGGGTAAATGTTGAGATTGACCATCTCAAAACCTTGGATCTGGACTTGGTGAGTTGGAAAACCCACCAGCTCTCCCACATCCAGGGAAGGTGTAGTGCCAGCTCTCCTGCATTCATGCCCATACATACCACCAAGGTCATCTCTACTATACTGCCCAGGTGAGGAACAGGCATTCAAAGCTGCACTATAGTGGTATGGGTTCAATTTTTGACTGACTACCAGTGGACACCTGAAGATAAATTTCAAAGTTGCAGCATCACTTTCTTGAATAAAAAGAACAAACAACTTGAGCTTGGTGAAACAGCTTTAAAATCTCTTCTGTTATGCTTATCAGAATATATATGAGATAGATCTCTCTACTCTGTTATTAAAACGAAACACAGAACATATATATGTATGCTATTGTTTATTGTGAGTAAAGTTGTCATCATTCTAGACTAGATTATGTAAATTAATTAGCCAGAAGCAGGTTCATTTGTCACATTAAAATTTTAGATGTTGATATATACTGTGCATTGTAGTGTTCATTAAGTCATTCAATATAGGCAATCACTATTTTACTCATATAAACAAAAATTACTTTAACTTATGCTTTCAATAAATACGTGTTTTGTTTCATTTTTCTTGGGATGTTCTCATTGTAGTTGTTACCATACAATTTTAGGTCTGTTGAAATCTTGTAAGAAACTAGACGTGATGGTCTCTGCATCCATCCTGCAAACACAGGCTTATCATAGCTCCTCCTCCGTTAAGTCAATACTTGCCATAGGTTCCCCATGGATAATAATATCACTTCACCACTTGTCAACAATAGCCCTGGTATATACAAAGCCAGATTTGCTGATGAAAATGCTGACAATGCTTAGGACATCTTTCCCTCCATCATGAGGCCTCCCACCACAACAAGGCATGATCCAGTGAAGCCACAAAAAGGACAACAAGGCCCAGACCAAGGGAGGCATCCTGAACCTGAGATACCCCATAGAACATGGCATTGTCAGCAACTAGAATGACATAATGGTGACATAAGGGTGTGTAATGCTATATTAGGCACTATACCTTATACAACAAACTGTGTAGCCCTCAAGGCCAACTGTGAGAAGATGATACAGATCATGTTCAAGACTTTCAATACACTAGCCATGTATATAGTCATCCAGGTCATGCTTTGCACTTACCATACTCATTGCAATGGACTAAGGAGATGGAATCACATACAGCATGCCCATATATGAGGGCTACATTCTTTGGAATGCTGTCCTGGCTGTCCTGCCTATGGACCTGGCTGTCTGGGACCAGAAAGACTACTCTTCAAAGATCCTGGAGTCTTAAGCGTGTCAAGAACTTCCTCACCACAACTGAGCAGGAAATTGTGTTATATCAAATTTAAAAAAAAAAACTGTGCTATCTCACTCTGGATTTTGAAAAAAAAAAAAAAAGAGTGGCCACTGATATATGATCTTCCTCCTTGGAGAAAAGATAAGTATTCTTGGAAGAACAGGTCAATATTGTCCACAAATAGTTGCATTGTCCAAGGTGCTCTTATTTCTAAGTATGTAATCCTTCAGTACCCAGGAAACTCCATTCATGTCTATCCTGAAATGTGACCTTGACATCAGCAGAGGCCACTATGATAACATAGTCCTGTCTGGTAGAACCATCACATGCCCAGGCATGACAGAATGCAGGAAATAACTTCTCTTGCCCCTAGCATCATGAAAGCCAAGATCATTGCTCCTTGTGAATGCAAGTAGTTTGTGTGGATGTGTATCTCTATCCCAGCAGACATGGAGCAGCAAGCAGTGGTAAAACAAGTCCAGACCTTCCATTATTTACCCTAAATACTTTTATACAGGCTGTTACTGAGCTGTGCTTTATATCCTTTTTTTGACAAAATCTATCTTGTGCAGAAAAAAAATAAGGAAACAACATTAGCATAGCTTTATTATTCTTTTTAAATGATTTTGTTATTGTCCATTCATTTTAGAACTTTCAACTCAGGATTTCAAAACTGGGACAGTGAAGACAACAATAGTATGTTAGAGTAAACATCTGGAAAAATCTGCAATGAACCTGAGGACTTCAATTGTACAATTTTTGGGGGGAGCAAGGAGGAAAGGGTTTATTCAGATTATACTTCCACACAGCTGTTTATCACCAAAGGAAGTCATGACTGGAACTCAAGCAGGTCAGGAAGCAGGAGCTGATACAGAGGCCATGGAAGGATGTTCCTTACTGGCTTGCTTCCCCTGGCTTGCTCAGCCTGCTCTCTTATAGAACCCAAGATTTCCAGCCCAGGGAAGGCACCACCCACAAGGGGCCTCCCCCCTTGATCACTAATTGAGAAAATGCCTTACAGCTGGACATTATGGAGGCATTTCTTCACCTGAAACTCCTTTCTCTGTGGTAACTCCAGCTTGTGTCAAGTTGACACAAAACCAGCCAGTACAATTGACCCCTTGTCAACTTGACACACAAACACATCACTATTAAGCCTCAACCCTTACTTTCTTATTCATCTCCAAGATCTAAATAACTTAAAAGTCCCATGGTCAGCAGGTGGTGGTGGCACATGCCTTTAATACCAGTACTTGGGAGGCAGAGATAGGTGGGTTTCTGAGTTCAAGGCCAGCCTGGTCTACAGAATGAGAACCAGGACAGCCAGGGCTACACAGAAAAACTCTGTCAAAGAGTCCCACAGACTTTGCAAATTCTTAAAATTTCAATCCCTTCAAAATATCCAATTTCTTTTAAAATAAGTCTTTTTACAACTAAAAGTCCTTTAACTATGGGCTCCACTAAAATAATTTCTTCCTTCAAGAGGGAACAATATCAGGGCACAGTCACAATCAAAAGCAAAATCAAACTTCAACTGTCCAATGTCTGGGATCCACTCATGATCTTCTGGATTCTTCCAAGGGCTTGGGTCACTTCTCCAGCTCTGCACCAGAGACCTGGGAGGTGAGAGACTCTCAAGAATCAAATGGTGGGAACTTAGATAAAATACTGGACAGTATGGAGAGAGAATTTACAGAGCCCACCTCCAGCAGGAAGACAGGGCATCAAGTGAGGGATGGGGTTGCCATCCCACAGTCACGTCTCTGACCCATAATTGTTCCTGTCTGAAAGAATTACAGGGATGGAGATGGAGAGGAGCCTGAGGAAAAGAAGGTCCAGTGATAGGCCCAAAGTGGGATCTAGCTCAAGGGGAAGTCTCAATTGTACAATTTTGATAGTCATTCTAGGTATCCATGAGGTACATGGCTATAGGAAGACTCTTGTCCTCTCAGAAGCTGTTTCCCATTCTCAAAGGGAGGATAGCCCCATCAGTGCCCCTAGTCCATTCAGGAGAGGTGACTTTGCCTTTCCTGTAAATTATGTACTGAACTCTTTTAAAAATCTTCTGCCTTAATATAAATTTTATTTTTGTTTTTAGATGGGTCATGCCCCAACCTTTTAATCTCCCCAGCTTGAAGTGTACAAAGACTTTTGGTGTCTTTGGGAACTGGTTGAAGTATAGAAGTGGGGCTTGCCTGTACACCAACTGGAGACTAATTTAATAAAAGGGCACACATTATAAATAAGTATAGTAAGCTTTTCCTATGGAGCAAAGCCATTCAATGTTAACATTTACTTGGAAACAATGACTACCCTTCTTTTATTCATTCACAACTAGCAATACATTAATGTTTCCCTTTTTAAAACCATTAATAATTGATATTCCAAACAATATAGCCCTTTATCACAGATTACTTAAACACTGTTCTACTAAATTAAACATATAGAGAAAACAGGATTCTTTATGATGATGTTGTCATCTCATACTTAACAATGATGGATACCTAAAGAAAATGTAACTGACATTATTTGTATATTTCAAATTGGGAAACTGCCCTAGTTAGAGTTGTTATTACTGTGATAAAACACCATGACCAAAAGCAGCTTATGGAGGAAAGGATATATTTCAAACTGTAGTTCTACAAGCCACTCTATCACTAAGAAAGTGCAGGGCAGAAACTCAAATAAGGCAGGAACCTGGAGGCAGGATCTGATGAAGAGGTCATAGAAGAGTGTTGTTTAATTTCTTGCTCCTCATGGCTTGCTCTGCCTGCTTTCTTATAGTACCCAGGATCACTAACATAGGGTTGGTACTGCCCACATCATGCTAGACACTCCCACATCAATCATCAACCAAGAAAATGTACCACAGGCTTGCCCACAGGCTAGTCTGGTGGAGGCATTTTATCAATTGCTGCTTTCTTTCTCAAACTGACTTTAGCTTGTATAAAGTTGACATAAAACTAGCCAGCTCAGAAACTCAAAAGAAAATAACCAAATTATCTCTGCTGAACTATTGAATGGTAGAGTTAATGAAGATTCTAGATTCTCAAAACCCAGCTTCTTAAGCATTACTATTATGTCTCTTTTCCATATGCACATACACATAGAACACCAATTTGGGGGATTTAGGTAGAGTAGTATAGGCTAAAGAACAAGTAGAAAATAAATAACCATCACAACGACTCACTGACTCTGAATATTAATGTGCAAATATTTCAGCATTAAAATTACAAAAACCAGGACTTGGATACATCATTGCCAAATATATTTCAGAATGTTTTAAACTTCCTCAGCTGTTCCAATAATAATTTTGGTCAAAAGATCCAGGTCACAATTGTGAATCTCATAGCAGCATCTTGTTCTCATGTTTTAGTTCCTTTCACTAGAATAGTTTATTGTGTTTAACTTTATTTTCATTACCCTGGTGACTTTATAAATTATAGATCAGTTACTTTATGAATTGTATCTCAATCACATTTGTCTGCTATGCTAGCATGATGTAATTGTGGTAACATATCTGAGAGAAGTCTTGCAAAATCAATACATTCTCCATTTCACTCCATCATCAAGCAGTGCACAACTTCATTTTTATCACATTATAAACAGTGTTCATGTTGATCATTTGTTTACAGCAATGTATTCACTTTCTCCACTGGAATATCTGTCTTCTATCTTTTTATAATAACAATAATCATTATTAATGGTACCATGAAATGTACCTATCGTATCCCTGTGACATGTTCACATTAATTTTGGAGATTGTAATTTTTTGTAAGGAAGCAAGGTGTTCTAAGATTTTTAGAGTGTTTTGTTGAACCGAGTCCTCTGATCAGCGATTTCCAAAGAACTTGCTTCAGAAGCCAAGTTTTCAGTCATGGGTATACTCCTTAATACCATCTTCCACTACCTCAGGCTCTTTCTATTGTATAAATAAATACATGCCTATTTACACAAGTCCAAACAAACACACTCAAACACATAAAGTCTCTCTTCATTTGTGAGCACTGGCATCATTCATTCATGAGATTTGGGAGAGTTTCCATGGGTAAGAGTACTGCTGTCCAAGCAAAACTACTTTGATGTTAATCATCAACACTCAGATAAAGACTGGGCACAGCGATGCCTGCCTATATTCTAGCACTGGGAGTTAGAGACAGGCAGATTCTCAGATGTCACAAAATAACAGGCTTTAGGCTCAATGAGAGACCTTGTCTCAAAAAAATTAAAGGTAGCCAGCAATGGAGGAAGACTTTCAACATCTTCTGACCTCTGCATATGCATGCACGGGAGTACCTGCATTTATGCAAATGTGTATATACACTATGCACACATACATATACATTGTGACATCAATTCATATTGAGAACCTAAATTAAAATCTAATAATGCAACATACTTTCCATTATGAGCTTTTTCATATTTATATATTAAACACTCTTCTAAGCAAAAATTTTTTATCATCATTGTATTAATATAACTGATAAAAATCTTCCGAATGTGGTCACTCTCTATAGCCATAGTTTTATCCTGCCCTATATTTAATTGTTCATTTCAAAGTGAATGCCAATTCCAATTCATTTGCAACTTAGGCTGATCTATAACAACTGTCCCATATTTTAGCCTTGTCTTCATCCGAGCATATTTTGACATCATGCATTGAGCCATAAACCCTGTGTGGATTTCCTTATTACTCCTTAAAGGTTATACTATACAGTAAGTGTTTAGTCTCTGGATAGCTGTTGATTTCATTTGATTTAAGCACTGATACCACAAAGCATGTCACTTTTCTGTGGTTGCATTCCTCAGGTTGCTCAGGCTGCAACATCCCATATATTATACACACAGAGATACACCAAACACCTTATAGAACCCATGTATTCCTTTGTACCACCCACAGACTATTCAGATATTATTCATGCATGTCCAGACACTATCATTGCTCTGCCTCATATAGTAGATTTAGAAGCAAATTCTTTGGCATGAAAAGCAAACAAAAGAGAATATAAATTTGGGTAGGGAAAAAGAATAGACAAGGCAAAAGAAGGCTGTGCTTCATTTTTCCTGGACATAGTTTTTCTTTATTAAAAATAAGAGCATTTTCTTGGCCTCTTTTCTTTCTGTTGGGTTGTTTTTGTCTTATTCTGATATGCATATTTTGTTTTATCTTATATTCTGATGTAGTTGTTTAGTTTAGCTTAATTATTATCTCTTATAAGTCTGATTATTTCCTAATCAGTCAGAAAATGGGTGGATCTAGATAGAAAGGAAGATGAGGAGGAACTAGGTGGAGTGAAGGGAGAAGAAATTTTTATCAGGTAATAGTATATGAAAAAGTCTTTTAAATGAAAGAAAAATGAAAATGGAAAACAGCATATATTTTGAAGTAGCATGAACAAATATACTTCTATCACTACCTTGAATATTTCACCCAGTGATTGATTAGTTGACATGATTTTCTATAATGAAAGTCTTATTTTGAAAATTATTCTATTTTTAAACCCACTACCCACTGCTGCTCATTACAGGCTACACATGACCTTGTCTTCATTTTCCATTAGAATCATATACATAGCGGTATATTCCCAAGTTGCTCACCATAAGCCTACCTGAGCTGCAATATGGAGAAAGGTTGGTTTATCTTAAAGACAGCTCAGTGAAAGTAGGAAAAGAATGAAGTGGTAAGGTTATAAAATTAACCTGATGTATGTCTCCAAGTGTATTCATTCGGCAGGTATTAGCATGATTTTCTTTTAATAAGAAATGTCTGTCTTTATTAAGAATTCCAAACAATTTAGTGGCAATCACTGCAGAATGATGCACATCTGTAACAACATCATTTTCCTCATTTTAAGCACAAGTCAACTGTGGGAGACTAGGTAAGAGCAAATCCTCTATCTTCACCTATCACTTTTGAGAGTTAGGAAAGGTTTTTGTCTTTTTTCTACTTCAGATTCTGTCATAACTGCCATCCATGCTTATTCCCTCTTCTTAAAATCTCAGACATTTCACAGGAACTGCCATAATCTATGAATATGAAGACCTTCCTTTCTAGATGCACTGCAGATACAAATTGATGTACCTGAACCCAGCAATGATTCTGTTACTTCTTAGATAGGTACTTAGAGCAATCACTACCACTGTGTCCTTATGTGGGGGGTAGAGGATAAGGATATTATCTGATTCTCTAGATCTTTCTTAGCTGTAAAATTTTAAGACTTTTGAATGAATAATATAATAAAAACAATTAAAACAATCACTGTCTAAGAAATTACCTTCTTAGATTTGATCATACTCTCTGGCCTTTATCACTCATATCAAATTCATGCTTAAGACTCACTGAATCTACTTCCAAAATATATGTCCTTTTCTTCCCTAGCCTACACTCATATTCATATACACAAACAACTCCTTCAGTGCTCTATATAAATCAACCTATAGCCCAGATATTCTCAGCACTATGCTTAGAATACATCTTCAAAATTGAAAAAGGAATCATTTTATCTCACCTCATCCATGCTTATAATGCTTAATTGGCTTTTCATTACCATTACATTTCAAACACACACATAAATATAGTCATCCAAGATCTTCATTGTTCAGCCTAGAACTAACTCTCTAGCTCATTCTATGACAACCCATGTTCTTTAGCAACATGATTACTCTGTTTCAACACACAATTCATTAATAACATTTATTATATTTCACCCAGTCATGCTCACTCATCTTTCTCCAGCTTAACATATTTGTGGACACTATTCTATCTCCATATATTGTCACTCTTCACATACCTACTAGAAACCAACTCAACCTAGGAATTCAGATGACCATAATTACTCAGGGAAGCTTTCATTAATCAGCTAGAATAAGTCAAGTGTTTATCTTAAAGAATCTCTCTAACCCATATCTCTCTTTCCCCACACTGTCATATTTGTAATTTTGGCTCTATTTACCAGAGTCACAAGATCAGCATGTTTTCCACACTACTCAGTGTGCATGACAGGTAGCTTATTTGCATTGCTAATTAACCCATTCTCTCATTAATACAAAAAAAATAGTAAAACCTACATTAGCGGGTTGTGTTTTGCAATCAGACTTTATATGGTGAAAAGCAAGATACAATATCTTAGTTTTGAAATTTTAATATTTAGCTCAATGTTTAGAATATCAACAAAAGAAATAAATAAAACCTAAGAAGCAGCATTAATCTACACTGGGAAAAGATTGATATGGCATTATATATGCTACAGTTACAGTAAAAATTCTAAAAAAGTACAGGTGCCAGAAATTCTAATGACTTCCTACTTCTGATTAAATGCACTATTTATTTCCTAAGAGTTTGTGGCTCTATCTTCTAATGGAAAGAAATTAGCCTCTGTCAATGACCTAAACCCTTTTCCTATAGCTCATACATCTCTTATAGTCTTCTTCCTTCTCCTACCTATTAAGTAATGGCCAAATTCTAGTAGAAACATTTAGGATTGATAAATTATCCCTTGAAATTGAGAATTCCAAAGATGAGACAAACAGCTAGAGAGAGCATTCTATTATGGGAGAAGTAACAGACGCCTGGACAAGACAGAAAGCTGGTATGGGGCCGAAAGAAGTGATTTTCAGTTTATGATATAGCATGCTTTCTTTTAGTATGATATTTAGCTCAAGCACAGAAAGATATTGGGTATGACTAAACCCTATTCCAAGGAGCAATTATGCTAGGAAGAAAGGAAAATTAAGTGATTGCTGAACATTAGATTCTTAGTGTCTAATACATAACCAGTATGTAATGGATCCCAGGAAGAAACAAATTACAAAAGTAAACTGTTTTAAGAACCAAGAAGGCCATTTTCTCTCCAGTGACTTTCTAAGGGGGGACCAGCCAGGAGGCACAGGCCAGAAACAGTACAGCAGCTAGGACAGGGTCCTTTGTACCTCCGTCTACAACCGGGGGTACACCTGTTCTATAGGGCAGAGTTTGTCTCCAGGGAGTGCTCTGACACCTGGACTCAAGAGAGATCACCATTTCCTCTACAGTGACTTTCTAAGGCAGGACCTGCTCTCTAAGAGGGCTGATCCACAGCCCTCTGCACATGGGTATTACCAGAGGAGAGCTGATCTCCCAGGAGAACTCAGACCCAGGCTTACAGACCCACAGGAGGAACAAGCTCCAGCCTGAGACAGCAAGAACATCTAACACCAAAAATCAACATATGGCAAAAGGCAAAAACAGGAATCTTACCAACAGAAACCAAGACTACTTGGCATCATCAGAACCCAGTACTCCCACCACAGCAAGTCCTGGATACCCCAACACACTGGAAAAACAAGATTTGAATCTAAAATCATATCTCATGGTGGTGATAGAGGAATTTAAGAAGGACATAAATAACTCCCTTAAAGAAATACTGGAGAACACAGGTAAACAGGTTCAAGCCCTTAAAGAGGAAACATAAAAATCCCTTAAAGAATTACAGGAAAGCAAAATCAAACAGGTAAAGGAATTAAAAAAAACTATGCACGATCTAAAAATGGAAGTAGAAACAATTAAGAATTCACAAAGAGAGACAACTCTGGAGATAGAAAACCTACGAAATAAATCAGGAGACATAGAGGCAAGCATCACCAACAGAATAAAAGAGATAGAAGAGAGAATTTCAGGTGCAGAAGATACCATAGAAAAAATTAACACAACAGTCAACGAAAATGCAAAATTCAAAAAGATGTTAACCCAAAACATACAGGAAATCCAGGACACAATGAGAAGACCAAACCTAAGGATAATAGGTATAGAA
>NC_045030.1:126635233-126643370 GCF_008632895.1 Mastomys coucha
AAGAGGAACACTCCTCCATTGCTGGTGGGATTGCAAGCTGGTACAATCACTCTGGAAATCAGTTTGGCATTTTATCCAGAAATTGAACATAGTACTACCAGAGGACCTAGCTATACCACTCCTGGGTATATACCTAGAAGATGCTCCAACATGTAATAAGGACACATGCTCAACTATGTTCATAGCATCTTTATTTATAATAGACAGAAACTGGAAACATCCTAGATATCCCTCAACAGAGGAATGGATACAGAAAATATGGTACATTTAAACAATGGAGTACAACTCAAATATTAAAAACAATGAATTTATGAAATTCTTAGGGAAATGGATGGATCTGGAGAATATCATTCTGAGTGAGGTAACTCAATCACAAAATACACACATGGTCTGCACTCAATGATAAGTGGATATTAGCTCAGAAGCTCGAAATACCCAAAATACAATCCACAAACCACAAGAAACTCAAGAAGAAGGAAGACCAAAGTGTGGATACTTCGATCCTTCTTGGAAGGGGGAACAAAATACCCATAGAAGGATTTGCAGAGACAAAATATGGAGCATAAACTGAAGGAAAGACAATCCAGAGACTTCTCTATCTGGGAATCCTTTCCATATTCAATCATCAAACCCTGACACTATTGTGGATGCCAGCAAGTGCTGGCTGACAGGGGCCTGATATACCTGTCTCCTTAGAGGCTCTGACAGTACTCAACTAATACAGAAGTAGAGGCTCACAGTCAACCATTGGACTGAGCGCAGGGTCCCCAATGAAGGAGCTTGAGAAAAGACCCAAGGAGCTGAAGGGTTTACAGCCCCTTAGGATGAATGACAATATGAACTAACTAGTATCTTTAGAGATCCCAGGGACTAAACCACCAACCAAAGAGTACACATGGTGGTGGGACTCATGGCTCCAGCTTCATATGTATCAGAGGATGGCTTAGTCAGTCATCAATGGGGCAGAGGCCCTTGGTCCTGTGAAGGTTCTATGCTCCAGTGTAGGGGAATGCCAGGGCCAGTAAGGAGGAGAGGTTGGGGTGGTGAACAGGGTGAGGGACTAGGGAACAGGGTTTTTTTTTTCTTTTTTGGAGGAGAAACCGGGAAAGGAAATATCATTTGATATGTAAATAAAGAAAATATCTAACAAAAAAGAACCATGTAAATGAATGAAGCAATAATGGTAAATAAAATTATTAATTGAAGCACTGAACACACACATATGCATACAAAGAGAGAGAGAGAGAGAGAGAGAGAGAGAGCAGTAGCCACCTTTTCAAAGACAGATTGTAAACTAAAGTTTTTGCTTTCACTTAATTCTGACTAATGTCCTCAAAATCTGAATGTAATTTGGTATCAGTTCTATCCAGATGTTTCAGTCTATGAATTTCAGTAACAGAAATGCCTAAGGCCAATGAATATCAGGTGAAATTAGTGCCATTTTTACTTTTTAGCTGCCCTTCACATTCCATTTCAAAATATATTTCCATTTGCTTCTTCTTTGGCCCCAAGAGTGTCATATCACCTACCAGGAAGGCACACCTATTAAATATTTCCTGACTTTGTTTTGATGATTCGGCACCTGACAACTAAGGAAGAACATAAACCTAAAAGATTCTCATAGGATCCTTTAGCTTGTTTTGATGAGTTTAGAAGAAAAGGAATTGAAAAAATACATGCTTAATCAGTGTCTTTGTAGAAAGTTTGGGAATTTCATTTTAACCGCATGGGGCTTAGAGTACTGGCAATTATTATCACTCAGAATTCTCTCCACCAAATGAAATGTTTAAAAAACCAAAATAATTTCAAGTATAATACTTTATATTATAATATGATATGCACCAAGCATAATACATAGGGACAAGTAATGTGTGTATATATATACACATTAATGATATCTTCATAATTAATATTTATAGGACCTAAATAAGCAAAAACAACATTCAAATCAACTGTTCGAGCCCACCATTTACTTGTATGAAATAGTAGAAGCAAAGAAAATATTAACTAAAAGGAAATATAGTTGCTGAAGTCAGTATTTTTTAAAATTTTGCTACTGCTATAAATCTTAATGTAACTACCTGTGTTTACTGGAAGTCTTAGGTGATCCCTGTGAAAGGGTTGTTCAACCCCCAAAAGGTTACAACCCAGAGAGCTTGAGAACCACAGGATTAGAACATGTAACATACTGTCTTCAATATGTCTTTATCATGAACTCCTAGCCTAATTTTCTATTTACATCATACCTCCTTTTCATTAAGTGACATATCTTCTAGTTGTTTAAAAATTATGCATAATAAAAACAAATAAAAAAAATAAAATCTTGACTGACTATTCTTAGGGAAAAAATATCTGGCTAAATATGCAGCTTAGTTCTTGCAAATAGATGAAGCCTTGAAAAATATAACTCCTATATGTTTGAAAAATCAAATAATGAAAATGGGAAACCTGTTTTCCAAATAAGAGCATGGCCAAGCACAAGGAGCAGTCTAAACTTCAAAATATGTTTTTGTTTCAAGTGCCACCTAGCTAGTGAGAGCAAAGAAACAAACAAAATTCATGTTTCTTTTTCATAGTGCACCATGAAGGGCGCCATTCAGCTCTGCTTTTTAATTTCAAGCAGTCAAACTATAAAAAGAAGCATTATTTTAAAGTCCTTGAGATGACTTATAAAAAGCCTTTCAAAAATTTAAAGTGCTGGTGCTTCTATGCAAATGTCTCAATTGAAATTGAAATTCTTAAAAATGAATGTTTATATTTAGAAAGAAAAAAAAAACAATGCCCCCCCCCTATAATTGGAGTGCTATTTAACTACCTGCTGAACAGTTAAGTGGTTCAGCTGTCTCTTGTCCAAGACTGAATGAATATTATGGATAGCTTTACAGTGGAACTATGCTGCTTTTGTTTCTTTATCAATAGCCAAACAATACTGGCTTAGAATATTATATACATGAGTTTGGTATCTAACTCATAGAGATCTACCTGCCTCTGCCTTCTATATGCCACCATGCCTTGCCTGTCAGATCATTCTTAATTTTATCCTCTTCCTATTCTCTCAGTCAACTATACCTAAATACTTATGCCATCCCTACCATACACATTGTTTATCTAGAAACTTATCTTTTGGCACATTATAAGCATGTATCCAACTTCATGGTTTTTTAAATATATAGTGGGGTACATGTGCAGAGAATGCTTCCTGATTCATAACCCAAGTTTGCCTAGTATGTTCTCAACATAGACTATATTACACACATGGCTGGAAAGAGAGTAAACCAGGATTTGGGAGACACAGTCCACCAACAGAGTATGAAAAACCTGTAAAATCCCAACCTATACCAAATGACAGCAAGAAGGGGGAAGTTGGGCACACTATCTCACCCCAAGCTATGGAACTATTGGCAAATGTAAACTACTGGAAGAGGAAGAGACAGTTTTCTACAAGAGTATGAAACCCCTGTAAGTCATTCTCTAGTAGAATCCCACACGTTAAAAAATATTTAATTAGCACAAAGTGATCTTGAAGGGTTTTTAATAGCATAATATTGGTAATAAAACTGGGTAGGAGGGAGAAAAATTGAAGAAGAGTTGAGGGAAGGGAGTGAGATTAAAATACATTGTATGAAACTCACAAAATAATAAAATAAAACCAGAAAACTTAAAAATGCTAAATATGAAATCTTAGATATACCTCTTAAAGCCTGAGTGTGCTTGTAATATGAGAATAAATAAAGAAGTGACAAATGTTGATAAAGTATAATAATAGAGGCCTACAAGGATAGACCCTGGATATCGTGTTTATAGTATGTGCCACTGCCCACCCATCCACACTGAGTTATAGCTGTTTGCAGGGTTCAGACACATGATCTCACACTGAGTGGATAAAATATTCTCCTCTGGAGATTTAAATCCAGATTTCAGAAATGGCAATTCAATCTTTTTTATGTGGCTTTAAATTCGAAAGTTGTAAGGTACCCATATTTTGACCCATGGGCATAGAAACAAAAAGAATAGTCATTGGTATAAGACAAAGAAGAAGCAAAGAAAGAGAAGCAGAAAATCAATAGTATCCCCTGGGTTGGAAGCAGCTTTCTATTTCCTGATTCGTGTCTGGTTTTCAGACCACATGCTTGTCTGCCTGTATTTGTTTGCAAGAGCTACTTTAACAGAGTACTACATACTGGATACCTTCAGAAGTATATTTGCTCACAACTCTTTAGGCTACATGTCTGAGATCAAGGTATTGACAAGGCTGCCTCCCTCTGAATTAAATAGACTGCACATAAATTTGTAGATAGCTATATTTTTCCTGTGATGTCTTTGTAATATCACCATTCTGTATGGAGATGTGTCATCTCCCCATTTGTGTTTTTATCACAAAATTATGAATTGTACAAGTTAGCAGGTTGTACTGTAACATTTAACTTACATCATATTCTCTGTGCTACCTGCTCATATCCTTGACATAATTTCTTCTTTGTGTATTAAAGATCTCAAAATATAGTCACATTCTTAGAAACTCCATGTTAGAACTTCATCATATGATCATAGAGAATACAACTCTGCCTGTAACGCCTCTGATTTGACAAGACAACTCTTTAGCTTTACATAATCAATGGATATATATATATATATATATATATAGAGAGAGAGAGAGAGAGAGAGCATAGTTTTATATGACTCAGTATGGCAGAGAAGGAAATAAAGAAAAGCAACAGTCAAACAATAAATATTAAATCATCACAGTATTTTAGAAGATACCATGAAAACTTCTAATTTGACATATTTCAAATTTGCCCTAAAATATTTTTATCCATCTGCCTATTTAAATCCCAGGCATTGTTATACTGTAGCTAATCCTAGTATATTTCCCTTTGCCGTTGTTACTTTCCAATCCTCCATGTCCAAACCAACTTAACTTTCTCTTTCATTTTCTCCATTACTAATATGTCTTCTTATTCCATGATTAACTCTTAGTTTCAGTAAAATTGTAAAATCAGTTTTAATTTCTTTCACTTCCACTCACCAACAGCCATATGAATTTACCCACATTCCACACAATACAACCCTGCCTAGTACTTTCAACTTATTTTCTGTAACCATGACTATTTGTGTGTGTCATAATTGACAATAGCCCTCTGGTTACTTTTCAAATTCTGCAGTAATGACTACATTTTTTCCTCTCTAGGGTAAAGATGCCTTGGCACCAATGTGGAATGATGACAAAAACATTACTTGAAACAACAAAGCCTCTTATTTTCCTGTAAAGTATCTCAGTAAAATACATACATATGTCAATTTTAGCCAAGGCATACCACAGCTATAAGTATATACAATCAGTAGATACTTCTACAAATTTAAGTGATAGATGGTAAAATGCCATATACTTCTATCCTTATAATTTTCTCTCTTCCAAAGACACAATTCCTAGAAAGCCAACTATCTGTTTCACCATTGGATTAAGTAAGTGAATGGCATATACCAAGTGTATTCACTGGAAGTCAAAAGTAAATTAGCCTACTTAGTAAAGACAATGGCCATGAGCATATGTGCCATTGAGTAACTAAGCTCAATTTTAATGAAGTTTTGGGTAAATGTGAAAGTTCTGAAGAATCAGAATCTATACAGGATGATCAAGGAAACCAGTGGACTGAACAAAGGCTATAAGGGCATGGGGAATGGAATAGAGGTAACCGAGGAGAGAAAACCTTAGAATACAAATTTCAATGGTGTACCTACAACTCTTTCCCACTCTCTTAAATGAACTGTTATTATAAATGGATCAGTCTTGGGCAGTGAACAAAGGACATGGATCTTTCCATTTACCAGGTCAACAGCCAGTACAGCAGCTCATAAATAAAACTATTCAGTTTCTATTCAGTGTCACTCAAACTACTTGGATCTCCTTATTTCCTCTCCTTAAATCTTTCTCTTATAGCACACTAACTACATTATTATTTAAATAGAAATCTCTGAGGCTAAGAAACTTAGCTTTTATTTGGAACAATATTGTTGGAAATAATATGAACAAATGTTTCTTGGCACGCTTAAAATGTGCCTGTAAAACAACTCGTTTGTCTTCTCTAACACAATAATCCAGTGAGTTTCTTCATGTCTCAGGACTTCCTTAGCCTCTTCCCTCTTAGCTTTTTATATTGTTCTTTTTGAAACTGAAAATTTTGTCCCCTTTCCTGCAAAAAGAGTTCCTAAATTTGTATATATAAAAAACATTATGTTGTGCTAGACCAGAAAAATAGTCTTGGAGCATCTTTAAAGATCCTTTGCAAACAATTAGCATGACACTTATTTTCCATATATTTTCATCCTCTATGATGTCTTTCATCGAAGGCCCTCAGATAAATTTCCAAAATGTGAACTAACCATCATACCACCTCTAGAGGTAAAAGCAGACAAGGGATAAAGGGAAACTTAAATCATATAGTATTCAAAAGAAAAAAAAATCCCCCAATACATTTATAAAAGGACTGCTCTTCAGATCATTCAAATAAAGAAAATGATTTTAAAGTACAGCCAAGAAGCAAAGTCCCTCTTCACAAACAGGAAAGAGTATGGACATTCAGATTTTATAATTAAATTATATTTCCCTCTCAAAAAATCTCTAGAAGGTAAGAACTCTCAAAGATAGCATTTCCAGGCTAATGAGTTTTTAAATGGTAATGTATAATTGTCAATGGAAACTTTTCCCAGGTTGGAGGAAGACAAAGGAGATGACTTTGAAAAGAAATAGCGTTATGGCAATGGATAAACTCCTTCAGTTGACCAGTGTTGACCATAAGATATAAAGATAATGTCAGAAAAGGGAATACTTTTGTGGATCAGTGCATAGCAATCAAGGCTGAAAGAGACAATTTTAGGATAAATGAAAAAGAAAATATCAAATTGATTCACCGGCAATGATAACTAGCCTGTCTTCTTTCTCCTCAATGACTCAGGAAAGGAGTTGTGGATACTGTCATAGAAGTCTGCAGTACATCCTTCAGACATGCTCAAGTTTCTGCTTTCTTGCCACATTACTTTTGGAGAAAGAAAGACGGTTAAAGAGAAAAGCAACTGCCTGAGTTACAATGATATGTACAATCATCCCTTGCCACCTAACAGAAGCACAGCAATTACATTTTTAATACTAAAAGTGTATGTTAGGGAATGAGAGATGGTAATAGATAATTATTGGGGGATACAATGTATGAAACACTGAAAAACTTTAGCTTTTGGGTTCATATTCTTCTTTAACTATATGTATACTGTCCGTCTCAAAGCTAGACAAAGCAATGAAAAGACAAGGAATTTTCAGCTGCTTACCAGAATCACAAGACTTTAACCTTTGTCTAACTGATTTCAAAGCCCTTTACCACATTTTTATGACTCACTTGCATTTTTATCCTTCAAGAAAATTAATTAAAGAAAGAAGCTGATTTTGTGATCAGAATTGATAATAATGCAAAGAATTATAACTTTTAAAAACATTGAAATTTTAGTCAAATTATTGACACTGAAATTACAAGTAACAGGTAGAGCTAGCAGACTATATACTCTTAACAATAAAAGTCACTACTGAGTCATCTGGATTACATTGTCTGGAATACTGGGAAGTTTGGGGGACATGTCAAGCTATTGTGGTGTGCATGGTAGTCAAAAGCCTACTGTACAGGAACTGGTGTCTCATCAGATCTGGTTAACCATAAGAAAATATTGAGTAAAAATGTACCTCTCAAAAACATCACCAGTTTGAGCAAAGTCTGGCTATAATAATTTCATCAACATGAGTTGTATCTGTCATATAGCCATTTGGATCTAGTGAGCTGGTGCCTTGAGATTTATTTTTTTAAAACTATTTCAGGGCTGGTAATATGTCTGAGCAGGAATACTTACTTGTCCCTAAGTTGGACAACCAGAGTTTTACCCTCACAATCCCCTGATAAAAAGAAAGAACCTACTCCCCAAAGTTTTCTTCCACTTCCTCATGTGTACTGTGGCATGTTCATATCCCTCCATGACACACATATACATATGTGTGCAACATACAATTGTTAATGGAAAAATATAGGTTATTAGGCCAGAGACTCGGGCGGGATTCGCCATTTTCTCTCGGGTGAGATTCTGAGACTGGAGCAGCCAG
>NC_045030.1:126645197-126651463 GCF_008632895.1 Mastomys coucha
AAAAACAAAAAACAAAAACAAACAAACAAAAATATATAGGTTAAACAGGACATCTGCTTGCACACTTTCTATCTGTCCATTTAGCAGAAATTAAAAAGCAACAGATAAAAATGTACTTTCACCGTATGGAATAAAAATAAATAGTTAAAAATGCCCTTCTGTACTTGTGACAAACTTTCATGCTTGGAATGCTAAACATCATGTATTTTGATGTATCCAGTAGAAAACACGTCTGTCCCAATGTTTTGGAAGAGCCATAGCAAAAGAATAACTTTAAGGACTTTTTGTGCTCACAAACCCCTGTCCCCCAGTCCCTCTCCAGTGCCCATAGCCACATACAAGTGTCATGGACCTACTGCCCTTTGACATGTGGAGAGACTACTTTAACCTGAGCCAGGTGGTGCTGGATATAATTCAGAGCCGGAAGCAAAGACTGGAGGGTAAGGTAGCTGAGGAGCCCAATTCCAGGCCCCAGGAGACAAGTGAGCAGGGCCCAGAGGTCTACCCTGGAAGTCTGGCTACCATATGCAACTTCTGCAAGCACAAGGGAGAGTGTCTTCATGTCTGCGCTCACACCAGCTGAAGACGCCTGAAGGGGTGGTAGTGTGTCCCATCCTGAGGCATTACCTGTATCCTCTATGCAGAGCCACTGGCGACCAAGCTCATACACTCAAGTATTGTCCACTCAACAGCAGCCAGCAGTCTCTCTACTGTCACAGTGGGCAAAACTCAGCTGGTGGCAGAGTCAAGCAATAAGTGAGACCCTGTGAGGATCCTGAAACACTGGGAAATGCTGGCAGCCCAGACTAAGTGTCTCAGATGTTCCTGATGCTGTGAGAACCATTCTCCATGGACCATGAGAATCTTGGTGGCTTCTTTTGGATTGTGAGGGCCTGGTGATGACACTAAGGTGGTCTCTTTGACTTCTCGGTTCCCCTATAAAGATCCCTTGGAGATACATGTATTTGCCATCCTATAGAATTCCAGTCAGTGTGCTCTGACAAGCCAGTCTTCAGAATCTGGGGACAGTGCCAGAGACTAATCCTGATCGTCACTGCCAAGAAGTTGATGTTGGCACTGACTATGAGACAATCCATCTATCTTCACCTTCTTCGGCATCTGCAGACTCAGATTTCTCCATGGACCATTCAAGTTCAGCCCCTCAGTTCCTTGAATGTGCTGCCCATCAGGAATAAGAGGAAGGTTACAGAAACTAGTGGAGGGTCGGGACCCTCTGAGAAGGCTACTAGACCTTTGTAAATTCACAGACTGCCTCAGGTGAGCTGAAGCCCAAAAATCTCACTTCATTACTAACAAAGGTTCACTTTAGTCCAGCCCCCAGCCCATTATTGATAGATCCCTGTCCCCCGTGGGTGAGAGACTTATCTCTCTTCCACCTGTCCAATATTGTTGAGTGTGTTAAGTCAGTGTGTGTCCCATGGTGAAAACAGTCTTGAGACCTCATGGAAATGGTGACTGCTTAGAGAAGAATGCCAGTTGGGTTTTATGCTATTTAGGAGGTGGGCATGGAAATGGGATGAAGGTGGAGGAGAGGGTTTCTGCTGCTGAATAAAACGTTGTTAGTCAAAAAAAAGGAAAAAAACTTTTTGCTGTTTCTGTTCCTAGCCACTCTCAATTTTTTAACCATCCATTTACCCATTTACTCAGTTTACTACATGTTGTATTCAACCATTTGACTTGGTCATTAAAAAGTCTTTAAAATGGCTCCCAGGGCTGTTAGCTTAAGTGCAAACTCCTTAATATTACACATATGCCCTTGAATAATGCTGTTCCTATTAGTCTCTCTGCCCTGTTTGTCAGCATAACCCACTTGGCACTCAAAAATCCAGCTCTCCTGGACTTCTTTCAGTTCCTCAAATTGCTCTAACTTTTTAATCCTAATCTTTCAGTGTCATCTATTTTTTTTCTAGTGCATTTCTAGTCTATTTAAACATTAGCTCTTCCCAGGATTTGTCCACCGGCCCACCACTTAGATTCATTCTCAAGATTACAGGTGCTCCTTAACATCCTAACTGCCAGACTTTAAACATTTGAAGCTTTCATATTCATAAAACTGAGAATGCATAAAGATGGTATGAGGATGTCACAGACACAGTTAAATTTCATTATGAATTGTATATTTTAAAGATAAAATTTGAAAATCCTCAATATCAAATAGACATAGATGACAAAATATCACATATTTTTCTACAATTTTACTTGTTGTCTATTTTTAAGCATTATACGATAACCTGCAGCAGAAAAAATGTTAGGCACACACCACTGATCTGTGGCTTCAGATGTTCCAGGGGGACTCACTACTCCTAAATATCTTATTCTTTAGGTAATTATCACTCTCAAATGTACTGTATAGGTTGTCAACTGTCCATTACTGTGATTCATTCATCTGATTTCATATTCTACATGTACCCAATATGATTAATTAAAATATAAGTATTATTCTTCTTTATGTATCTAGTTACTATTTTCTATGAAAAATAGCACTAAATAATGAATCAAGAAAGTGATGGTTTTAATTTTATCCATTATTTGATAGTATATATTCATTGTGTTTTGATCATATCAACCCTACTGTCTATCTAACTATTCCCATATCCCTCTTCCATTTCATGACTTCTTTTCATAACTCATTAAGTATAATGAGTGCTGTCCTTATATGCATGGATGTAGGGCAACCCACTAAAGCATGGGCACCTTAACATAGGCCAAGTTCCTGAAGAAAACTGAATCTCCCCACCCCAGGAGTTGTCAACTGACAATGCTACTTAGCTAGGGGTGAGTTTTTGAACTCTCTTTTCTAATTATTAATTAAATAATCCATTTTATTTATGTATAACACCAATTAATGAACTTTTAATTATATTATTTACTTCTTAGTTCTGTCATACCTGTTACATGAATGAACTACTTGAAACTTCATTACAGATTCAGTATGAAGAAAATAATAATAAGTAATAGACAGAAAAGATGAAGTTGCCAATCAATTTTCATTTCAAAGTTTTGTCTAGAATCATGGAAGATATTCTTAACTCACAAAAACATCAACATGCCTTCCATTTTATGACTGAAATACATGGCAGTTGATATTTGTTCAGTGCTCAGATTGAAAATAGAACAACACACATGTGAGACAATTGTTCCCATTAAACTTTATACTCAGTGCAATGAAAAAATGAAATCTTCTGGAAACACCAACATTCTAAAAATATATTAATAGTACAAAATCCTTTAGAAAAAGCAAAAATGTTTCCTTTCAACTCAAGTGGCTATATCAGGGGTATAAAACATACTTCAGATATTCAGCAGTATTATACAATTATCATGCATTCAGTGATGAAATATTGAGGGTTAGGTACTAAATTCCCTTAGAAAAAGTCAGTGTCAGAAATAAAACACAAATTATTTTCCTATTTTTCTTGTGATTGTTAATATTTATTGTCAATTTTATTTGAATGAGAAGTACCTAGAAAATTAATAAAGTGCTCCATTAGATGTTCTTACAAGGGTATTCCCAGAAATTAAAGAAGGGACCCCCACCTGCTCTAAGTGTGAACAGCACCATCTCATATGTCAGGAGTATGAATGGAATAAGAGAAAAAATGGGAAAATCCATCCAGCACAGACATTTTCCATTTCTGATTGCTGGTCACCATGGTATAAGCTGTTCTATTCTAGCACATCTTCACTGCAATCATGGACTGAAACTTCTGACATCATGAGCCCTAAGTCAGTCTTTTCTTCTTTACATTCCCCCCTGATGGAGTAGCTTTTCATAGTGAGAAAAAGTTTAACATATCCACCCCTGTACAGAATATCCACCCCCGTAAAGATCCTTCTTGATTCAACAATTTAAATATGATTTGATGCAGGCAAAGTCAATCCCAAGGAGCTGGAGAAAAAGTTACTGCAGAGGACATAGGTTTACTTCCCAGCACTCATTTCACGCATCTCACAACATCATGCAATTCTATTGCCAACAGACCTAGAACTTGTCTCCCTTTATTTTCCCCTCCCCCTGAGACCTGCAAGCATGTGGTGTACTTATGCACACACATACACATAAATAAAAAACTAAATAAATAACCACTCCAAAGCTCAAAGATCATCACAAAAGAGGAGCCAGGAAGACTGTATGATTCAGAGGTCAGGGGGGGCCTAGGGTGAGACAGTATCTTCTGGATATTAGAAGACTACTACATGCATGAACTCACAGCAACTGTTTTCCTGAGCAAGATCAATCAGCCAAAAATGCAGCTGTAATGGAGAGGGATTCATAAATTCCTACACATAGCTGAGGAGCTGAGAACAATTGACACCTGCTTAGGGTGAATGAATACTTTTTACATGTGTGAGCCTCTGGGTCATCTACGCTTCAGAGGATGATCCCTGCCCCATGCATATATAGGCAGCATAATTTGGACTTTGAAGGTTATTAAAACACTTTTATGTTTTATGTTTTATGAGGATATGATGCTGGGAGAGATGAAGAATCAGTTAGATCTGGGAGGAATTGGGGGAGGAAGGAAGAGTGAATATGATCAAAATGCATTGTATGAAATTCTCAAATAATTAATAAGATTTATTTTAAAATAAACATGAATAAATTTTTAAAGAATCATTTCTGAAAAGATATTGAATAACTTGGCAAAAAGGGTATAGAGAAAAAGATTAAAGAACAAGGCCTCCAGGAAATGCACATTTCATTAAACATATTGCACATTAAGTTGTGAATGTAGTTTTTCTTTTAAATGTGAGAGGATAAGCCAGGCCTAATTTTTATCCAATCAGTCTTTTATATATAATTCACAGAAAATGGAACTTCAAGACCTCAGAGATTTAAAACTGTAAGTTTGCTAGAATATATAATATTTTTATTCTAACCCAAACAAAGTAGAGAAGCAAGATCTATAAATATGAGCAATAAGATTGAGCACATATCAAAAACAAAACTCCAGAAGATCTTAAAGTATAATGTCTTTTTTGGCTATTAAGAATAAATACAAAGAAACACTAAGTGCTTTCCACTTAATTCACAGTTTCTTCCAACCTTTTCCCACGTCTATTTTACTCAATTTATTCATTCAACACATATTTATTAAATCATTAATAATATAAATTCAGAGTTGTTCTGAATGATAGTTACAAGGGGGCATATTTAATATACAGTCCTTATTTTCAAGGATATCACAGTCAACTTAAAATCAAAGGCAGTACATCAATAATTACATATAGGGAGTATAAAAAGACGGTGTTATCCTGCAAGAGTGTGGCTACTGGTAAAAATGGCAGATAGCATACTGAAAATGTCACAGATTTATTGTAGTGCTAAATCCCCAAATATGATAACAGAAATCCTTGCTGCCTTACAGAGAGCTAAATTCTAACGAATGACAAGGGGCAAATACTTGATGTTAGGATTACAGAGGGTAAATGGATTAGATTGCAAATAGTCATAAATGGAATACTCAGTGGCAACTTTCTCCAATCTTTTACTGTTTTGTCCTTTCTTTCACTTATAAATTAATGAGAATTTTACCACTTTAACAAAATGACTAGTGCCTGTAAGGCATTTTAAATTCTAAAACAGTCAATAGATGCTGTAGGAAAGGAAATGAGCTATGATCAGTTTCTGGTAAAAATAAAATTAATTTTTATTTGCCTTTTCACTATATTTTTTACCTGATGTTAATAAAGTTTCTCTAGCCAGAATTCAGTCTCATGTTTGGCTATAGGTCTCTGCATATATTTCCATCAGTTGCTGGATCTGTACTTTCTGATGATGATTATGCCAGACTCCTGTCTACAAGTATAGAAGAATATCACTAGGAATCATTTCTTTATTTTTTTCTGGGGCATGTTTGGTTGTATCCTAGGTCTCTCAGTGATTCAAGCAGTGTCAGGTGTGGGCTACTTTCATACCATTGGTCTCATACTGATCTAGCCTTTGGTTAGCCATCCCCATAATTTCTGTGTCACCTTTATCCCAGCAGAACATCAGGTTTGTAGGAAAAATTGTAGGTCGAAGCATTTGTGGCTGGGTTGGTGCCCTAATACATCCACTGTGAGTCTTTCCTGTTCATAGGAAATGGCCAGTGCAGGCTCCATATTCCTCATTACAAGGAGTCTTAGCTAGGGTTACCCTAATAGATTTCTGTGAGTTTTCATCGCACTAGTTTTCTACCAGTGCCCCTCCAAATTGGCTCCCAATTCCAAATGTCTTTCTCAGTAATCTCCCCTCCATCCTC
>NC_045030.1:126652398-126665445 GCF_008632895.1 Mastomys coucha
CAAACAAAAACAACAAGAACAAACCCCTGTTGCCTCCCCCCTCCCCATGCCTGCCACCCCACTCTCTCTCACTTCTTGGCCCTGGCATTCTCCTACACTGGGGCACAGAACCTTCACAGGACCTAGGTCCTCTCCTATTGATGATCAAATTTGCAATCCTCTACTATACACATGCTGCCAGAACAATCAGACCCACCATGTGCATGCAGTCCTTGGTTGGTGGATGAGACCCTGGGAGCTCTGAGGGTACTAGTTAGAGGTAACCCAGTCACAATAAAACATACTTGGTATGTACTCACTGATAAGTGGATATTGGCCCAAAAGTTCGAATTCCCAAGATTCAATTCACGGACCATATGAAGCCTAAGAAGAAGGAAGACCAAAATGTGGATGCTTCAGTGCTCTTTAAAGGGTGAATAAAATACTCACAGGAGGAAATATGGAGACAAAGTGTGGAGCAGAGACTGAAGGAAAGGCCATCCAGAGACTGTTCCACCTGGGGATCTATTCCATATACAGTTACCAAACCCGGACACTATTGTGGATTCCAGGAAGTACTTGCTGATGGAAGCCTGATATAGCTGTCTCCTGAGGGGCTGTGCCAGAACCTGACAAATACAAAGGTGGAAGCTCACAGCCAATCATTGAACTGAGTTGGGAGGGGGTGTGTCTCCGATGGAGGAGTTAAAGAAGGGACTGAAGGAGCTAAAGGGGTTTGCAGCCCCATGGGGAGAACAACAGTGTCTATAGGCCAGACCTCACCCCTGGAGCTCCCAGAGACTGGACTACCAACCAAAGATGCATGGGGCTGGCCACATATGTGGCACAAGATGGCCTTGTTGGATATCAGCGGGAGGAGAGGCCCTTGGGCCTGAGGGGCTTTGATGCTCCAATGTAGGAGAATGCCATCGAGGGAGGATGGGAGTGGGTGGGTGGGAGAGCACCTTCATAGAGGCAGAGGGAGGGGGATAGGGCATTTCCAAAGGGGAGATCTGGAAACGGGAAAACATTTGAAATGTAAATTGATAAAATATCCAATAAAAAAATTAAAAAATGAAAAAAAAGAAAAGTTACTGGTTAGAGTAAAGTAAAAAAACAAACAAACAAACAAACAAACAAACAACTTTACTTCAGTACCTTTATGTGTCACCACTTGGTAACTGAGTACTTAACATTTCTATTTAGGGCAGAACCTGAATTTATTGTATTTAACTTAATTGGAACCACCAATTATATAAAATGATCCAAAGAAATCATGAGAGTCAGCAAGGAAAAGCAGGTTTTAAACTGAACATGCCTATAAACCTAGCACAAGACAGACTGAGAAATGATTGCAATTTTAAAATCAATTTTGCTGCATATTAATGTCTATCTCAGAATAAACAATAAACAAAATAAGGAATTTATATTTTGGGTTGCATCAAACTTAACTAGACATGTGTACTTTTGAAAAAAAACAATTTATCTCATTTTACCTATGCTTTATTTAACCAAGATATAAAAAAGGCCAGCCAGTTATTAAATATAGGTGGAATAATGCCACATTGCCTATGGTTAATTATCATGATTTGGTTGAATTATCAACTAAACAAACATTTATTCTATTTATCATAAAATCAAATAAGGCATTAAAAAACCAAGATGTTAAGTTATCCTGTGAGATATTCCCTCTCTCACTCTCTCTCTCTCTCTCTCTCTCTCTCTCCCTGTTCTAGTCATGAATAAAGAAAAATCAAGATTTTAAAAGCAATTTCTAAATATGGATGCCAACACATTTGTGTCATCCATTATGCCTATAGCCTTTGGTATTTAAAGTAGCAATTATTTCTGATTTACCTGCTATTTTCTAATCATTAGAGTAGCACAAAGGGACATAGGTGAGGTTCCCATGGGAACCATATGCTGGTGTTCCTTTCCTTTCATAAAATAAAACATCATCAGAATCGCATCATCAGCACTTAGGTACTCATCCATGCAAGTGTAGGTGGATACTGATGTGATATGAAAAGGACAAATCTGACCCTCCAGCAATTGAACATGAACTCTATGTTGTTTTTAAGTTGAAGAGATTAGAAAAATTGAGTCATCTCTACTGTGTTAGTCAGGATGCTTAGTTACTAAAGAATTCATCACTTTCATAAGGTCGCTGGTTAGGTAAAGGGCAGAAAATTGTTCAGTCCCTCAAACATTTTATCGAAGAAAACTTAACTCAAAATAGACTAAGTTTAACTTTCAAATTATGATAATTCTGTACTTATACTCTAACACATAGATGAACACACATGCATGCAAGCACGCACACACACATATTACATGGAGGGAGGGAAGGGAGAGAGACAGAGAGAGAGAAAGAGAGAGAGAGGAAGAGGGAGAGAAACAAAATTATAAGATAAGATACCAGATAGAAATTATAGCATATAGAATTATATATAAAATTAATATGTAGAACAATGAGAGAAGTACATCGTTGTTAATTCTTAGGCTCAGACATTTAACATTACCATGTATCTCATGGTTTAGGGAGCAAAATATCCTACCTTATTTCACCATGGACCTATTGCTTTTCCCTTGGGGTGGTTCCAGCTAACAGCTTATTAAAGCAGAAATCATACCCATTGCTATTCTACAAGGAAAGTGTAGCTCAAACAAGGAAAGTGTAGCTCAAAGACGCCTTATAGCAGTATTCACTCTTCTTTCATATTCTTCTTTCTTGACAGATATCAAACAGATTAAAATGTCTGAAGATTTGCTGGGCATAATAATACATGCTCGTAACTCCAGCATATGAACGACTATGACAGGAAGCTCATTAACTCAAGACCTGTATGGACTATATAGGAAGCTTATTGGTACTGTCTTCTCCAAAATCTCCCCTTTATTTCCTTTAATAAGTGTATTGTAAACCTCATAGTAACATTGGTTTAGGGGACTAGTTTGCTTACTCCCAAGTGGTGAAATCAAATGTTAGTCTTACTAGTGTGGGCACAAATAGATCTCAGTGAAAGCCTGTCTACTGAAATTTTTAATTATGATGATCATGGGAAATATTCCAATGGAATGAAAAGCCCTTCTAGGAAAAAAAGGAAGGAGGAATTTAGTAGCTATATATGAGAATATAAGAATAAGGAAATAGATGGATATCTTAATATTTGTTATATGTCAACAACAAAATACCCAAGGCAAGGCCATTTATAAATAAAAGATATTTAATTAAGTCATAGATCTGAAAGACCAAGTATGATACTAGTCCACAGTTGGTTGTGGTGAAAGTATTCTGGGTGCATCACACTGTAGCAGATGATATCATGGCAAAACTGTGTATAAGAAGGAAAGATAACATGAAAAAGAATGAAGCCAGAGAAATTCAAGAGACAAGTTATTATTTTTATAAAAAGCTCAATTTTAAGAGAAGCAAATAGGGTCAAACAAGAACAATATAGATCTCTTCCCATAATAATGCTTCCAATGACCTAAAGATTATTTCCTAAGCCCTAGTTTTAAAAGTTTTGTTACATATCTGGAATTTAAGACAGTGATTCAGCGTTTGTCAAGCATGTGCAAGGGCCTAGGTTCAACCTATAACATTATAAAAATGTATCACCACTTCTCAAGACCACATTTGGGACAAAGCTCTTGACACACAAACATTTTGTGCATAACCAAATGTATAGTAAGTCTTTATTACTAATGTATATAAATAAATTTGTATTGCTTAGTAAAAAAATGCAAGGCTATTTAAACTATAAAGGCAAACATATTAATGGAAGTCCTTATCTTCTATAGAAGAGCAGATGATACTTGAGAGTTACAGAACCTATTAGAATCCAGAATACCCCCGTCGATTTAACAAGAAAGATTAGCCATCATGCCATGTAGCAAATGTGCCAGGAAGTCAGTGCATTCTTGCCTATTATGTCTTAAAATCTGGTTAATTAGACTGCCCACAATATTCTACCATACACCTCCTAGAATATGAGACAATCATGGTTAATGGCTATGGACAAACTGAAGCAGCCCCATATCCCACACCTGGGATTAAAACAAAAACATATTCACATAACATAACTGTGTTTGTTTGTTTGTTTTTAAGAAACCAATATACCCACTATACCTATCTTTTTCAGATGTTATATCAGCAATACGGTTGGAGAGCATGTGACACAGGTTTTGTGTCTGCTTTCACCTTTATCCTCAGGCATCTTCCCCCAAAGAATCTTTAAATATATTGTCATGTCTCAGTATCCATTTTTAACTGTTACAAGAAAACAACAAGAATGGATATAGTTCTTTACAAATCCTCCTATCAATAGACAGTCTTCTTCCATACTAGTTGAACCTGATTTTCCCTTGTGCACTTGACGAATAGCATAAAGCAGAAATGAAGTGAAGTTTGTAGAATTCTGTGCTCTGGTTTTAAGAGACTTAAGACATTTTCTTTTTCCCATCATTGAATACCCAGTCACTGTCACGAAATAAACAAGACCAAAACTAAAAAAAAATGTATATACATTTTTTTGAATTATCATGAGAGAAGTATTTTAAGGAAAGAAATAGGAATGTAAAACCTACCCAGAGCACATTGTTGGACAGAGGAAGCAAAATAGATTTACCTACTAAAATGCCTCCAACAGGAAGGATTTCAGAAATGGTCACAATACTATCACACTCTGCCACAACAAAAGATACATTGATGAGCAAAACTATAGGAATCCTTCACCTGGTAGTATATTTGAAGCACACATAGAATCACCCATTATGCTGTCAAAAGTTTGTTTCCAATTCCTACTTATAATATCTTCTGTTTTTGTGATATATGAGTTTCAAGAGTATCAATGTACCAACTAGTAGCTCTGCAAATAAATTTATTTCTTTAAAATTTTTTCAAATGCAGAAATTAATTATAAAACATATAGCTTGAAAATGAAGTAATTTCCCAGTCAACAAGGAATCAAGACTCCAAAGAGAAGAAAACCTCAGGAAGATAGTAGATTCAACTCTGGGCAGAATTTTTTGTCAGGGGGTTGGTTGTTAATTATTTTATGGCAATCAAGTAAAAAGTGTGGATACAGATCACCATGAATGTCTCAGGCATGAGAATGAGAAATGGTGGTGACCTCATGGGCTAAGGAGAAATAGTTGGAGATTTAATAGAACAAATCCACTATATGTGAATAGAACGTCAGTTTTGGAGGAAAAGGGGAGTCAGAAAAAAGGAAATATTTGGCTCCAATTTTTTTCGATGTTCATAAAGGACAGATTTATAGAAGTTCATTAAATCTCAAGTATAGATACAGAGTACACATACAAATACAGTGAAGCTAAAGAATATCAAAAGAGAAATAGAGAAAAGTCAAAACCTCCAGTGGAGAAAGAAAATGTTATCTTCAGATGAAAAAAGCATTACTCGTGACATATGACTTCCTTTAAAAGATACCAGAGGCAGAGTAAAGCAACATACAAGCATATGTGTATTGCTAACTATATATTAGCTCTCCAGGACATATTAATCTTTTTGCACTGAAAGGTGAGATTTTGTCTATGGTGTTTTACCGTTACCCACCCTCATCCAGCCTTGAGGTACTGATGATATTCTGTCCACTGCTATGATCTTGACTTTTAGATTCTGCATACAACTGAGGTCATGCACAACTTGTCTGAGTCTACCTTCCTTCCCCCAGCATAAAATCCTATGTTAAATGAAACTAGTGTTCAACCAGTATATGGAAAAATGTTTAATGATGCGAATAATCATCAAAATTAAAATCATAACCTCATTTTGATTTCTCCTCCCACCTGTTAGAATGGCTTTGATTGAAATATAGCATGTTCATGAAAATATAGACATGGGGGAACCATTTGTATTGTTTTCACTGAAGCTGCTATGGAAAATACAATAAATGTTCCTTAAAATTTAAATATAACTACATGCACTAGCAGTCCTGGCTATACCCAAAAGAAAATAAATCACTGTATTGGTAAGGCATTTACACGTCTATTTTTACTGTGGCTTTGTTCACCATAAAAATAATAAAAGGTGTGGTAATAAAAGAAATGAATGGATCAAGGAATGTATTTTATATATCAAAATATTACTTTTTGCAGCACTAATCAGCCTAAATAAATTAGATACATTCTTTGGCAACTTTATTGATGAAGTTAGAGGTTCACACCATGAAGACCATCATTAGCAATACTCAAATACTTGAAATTTGCTAGGATGCTTTGATTTTGACTAATCGTAATACAAAGAAAAAAGAAAAAAAAAAAACAAACATGTTATGAGAGGGAACAGACATAGTTATTAGCTTGATTATAGTCATCATTTTACAAAGTGTATACAACAAATTATATACCTCAAATGTATGAGATTTTTGTTGATTTTATCCCAAGTAGACAAAGGGTAAAATGAAAAAAACTATGCAAAGGTCAAATTTAGTGTTGAAAGTTTTGTGGATGGTTTAGTTTCCTTATCCTCCCACTAGGGGTCCTTCCTGGCTACAGCAGGTAGACTTTTCAGGTTCCATGTCCCCATTGTTATGCAAAGTTGTTGGCAAATGTTGCCCACTTTGATTCCCAGGTTTCTGAGACTTCCTAAAGATTCCCCCATCCACAGCATGGGCAGATTTCCATTCATTCTTCTGGCCCTTTGGGTCTCTCTTCTATTTCCCCACAAACCTGATACTTTCCTCCTCTTCCCCTCTCCTCTCCCACCCACTTCCCTCTCTTCTAGGATTATTTTGTTCCCCTTTCTAAGTGGAATTGAAGCATCATCTCTTAGACCTTCCTTCTTGTTAAACTTCTTAAGGTCTGTGGGGTGTACCAAGGTATTCTGTACGTTTTGGCTAATATCCATTTATGGGATGTACCAAGGTATTCTGTACATTTTGGCTAATATCCATTTATTAGTTGAGTACATATCATGAATGTCCTTTTGGGCCTAGGTACCTCACTCAGGATGGTATTTTCTAGTTCCATCCATTTGCCTCTAAAATTCATGATGTCCCTTTTTTTAATAGCTGAATAGTATTTCATTGTGTAACTGAACCATATTCTTCAGTTGAAGGACATCTGGGTTGTTTCAAGTTTCTGGCTATAAGGAATAAAGCTGCTATGAACATAGTGGAACATGTGTCCTTGTGGTATGATGGAGCATCTCTTGGGTATATGCCCAGAAGAGATAGAGCTGAGTCTTTAGGTAGAACTATTTTCAATTTTCTGAGAAACTGAGAAATTGATTTTCACAGTGTTTTTTACAAGTTAGCAATCCCACAAGCAATGTAGGAGTGATCCTCTGTCTCCCCAACCTCACCAGCATGTACTACCACTTGAGTTTTGGGTCTTAGCCAAAAAGATGAAATCTCATAGTCATTTTGATTTGCATTTGCCTGATGACTAAGGATGCTGAACATTTCTTTAAGTGCTTCTCAGCCATTAGAGATTCCTCTGTTGAGAATATTCTGTTTAGCTATATACTCCATTTCTTAAATTGAAATGTTTTTTGAGGGGAGGTAAGGGGGAATCTCACTTCTTGAGTTCTTTATATATTTCAGATATTAGCCCTCTGTCAGATGTAGAGTTAGTGAAGTTTTTTCCCAGTCTGTAGGCTGCTGTTTTGTCCTAGTGACAGTCTCCTTTGTCTTATAGAATCTTTTCAGTTTCATGAGGTCCCATTAATCAATTGTTGATCTTAGAGCCTGAACCATGGGGGTTCTGTTCAGGAAATTGTCTCCTGTACCAATGCATTCAAGGCTATTTCCCACTTTCTCTTCTAGGAGACTTATTGTATCTATTTTTATGTTGATGTCCTAGATTCACTTGCACTTGATTTTTGTGCAGTATGGTAGATATGGATCTACTTGCTTTCTCTACATACAGACATTCTGTTCAACCAGCACCAGTTATTGAAGATGCTTTCTTTTTGTCATTGTATGGTTTTGGCTTCTTTGTCAAAAATAAATAAATAAATAAATCAAGTGTCCATAGGTGCATGGATCTTATTTCTGGATCTTCAATTTGGTTCCACTTATCAACTTGTATGTTTCTTTTATATGAATGATATTAAAATGTCATTTAAGAATTTTAACAGTGAGTTCAGCCTCCTGGTGCAAGCCTATGATCCCAAACCCTCTCCCAACTGGAGAAAGCAAACCACAGGCTCAAGTCCTGGCTGAGCTATAGGTGAACTCCAGACCATGCAGAGCAAATTAGTAAGAAATCTGTGTCATGTGTGTGTGTGTGTGTGTGTGTGTGTGTGTGTGTGTGTGTTACACATATATGCATAGTTCAGACATATATGAGAAGGGTTGGGGATGTTGCTCAAAGGGAAATTCTTGTTTAGCATAAACCCAAGATTCCACTTTCAGTAACTTAGGAAAAAGAAAGAATTTTTAACAATCAAAATGATTTCTTAAGCCAATAATTCCTCAGAAGTGGGATTTTGAAGCCCATCCACATCCACTCTGACTACATCTTGATTGATCAATACTCCATATAAAATGACTATGACTTCCAGAACAGAATGTTACACTCAGAATATAAGTTGCTCGACTTCAGGAGGGAGTAGGAACATAGATTTCTATAAGTAGACACTGTATTTCTACCAATATGGGCTACATTTTGATTTGCTTTGTTCAGCAAACCCTAAAAAAAAAAAAAAAATCATGATTTTTTTTCCTTTCATCTCCTGCGACTTTATTTGAATCAAAAAGATACCAAGCTGGATAGAAGAGACTATAATTTATCAATTTCAAATATCATACAGATTTGACACTACTCACCTAAGTGCCATCCCCTGTGGTGTTCCCCAGCCCCACCCTTTCACCCAGTCCTTGCTGGTGCCCTGGGGTTGTGATTCTGAATTCAGACTTTGGTTAGAGAAGCTCCAGCAGGGTGACCTTGATTCCTATGCAGATTCTGTTCCAAGGTTAGAGCTCTGTAAGCAGGATGGCTGCAAAAACCTCTCTGGAATAAGATTTTTTTTTCTCCTGCATGTTTAATTTAAAACACTAAATATTTCATCTCTAAAAATGTGGATGGACGAGCTCATAGCTGAGCGTTTAGCTTCTTTTTCTTTTCCTGAGACTTAAGACGTGTGAATTTTAAGACCTCCACGAAGCTAGCAGAGGACATGACATGGGAAATTGCTTCAGTGTTCATCCCTCCCATGGGAGGACAGACTAGTAAAGAAAGGCTTTTTTCCAAAATTGCCAGGAGGAAGAGCACTACTACCCAGCCCTCCTCCACCCTGGAGCCAAGGCAAGAGGATACTCCGAGGATACCAGTTCAACTTTTCACAAAGTTCATTCAATGCAACTTAGGTGGCTGGGTATTTATCACTGGGGCCTAAACAGTGCTTCTTGGTTATTGAAATGTGATAGGAAAGTAAGCAGATAATATACTTTTCTAGTCTTAAGTCTCTTACAATATCAATCCTCAGGTTTTGATACCTCTCTTTTTCACATACAGGCTTGTCTCTCTCACTCAAAGCATTGCTGAAAATTCTCTATCTCCTTTAAAAGATCAGCAAGTTCCATTTGGGAGTGCTCTAGATGTACTCCATCCTTAACAGCACCATAACACCCCAGAGTGAACAATCGACCACATCTGTGCTCTAATAACCTTTTAGGGATGACAGTTTTACAGCTGATAGGTATAGTAAATGGTGAATTACTAGATACTGTTAGCCATCACTTGCTTACAGTATTGTAATTGATTGATAAAGGCCTTGCTGTCATTTTTCTTATCTTGTTTTCCACCCCAGCCCCCCCCTCTCTTTCTCTCTCTCTCTCTCCCCTCTCTGAGCCACAACTCTAAGAATGACAAAACAGAACACTTCATGGGATTGAAATTAATAGTAAGAGACAAACTTGATTGAGATGACATGCAGAATATCTAGTCACACCATGCTATGAGATGCATTTATTTTACATGAGGTTTCTTGACAGTTTTAACAACTGTGCTTCTCAGCAAGACATACAAAGCTATTGGTTACAGTGAATTTAACCAGGTTGTTCACTCTGCTCCTGGAGACTTAGATATTCCAGAGTGATTGAAATTAGTCTCTAGATTTCTGTGCCTCATTGTTCTGTTTATGGTGCCATGAAATGGGTATCTGACCTACAGAGAAGCCATAATAAACCATCTATAACATGCTCATTTGTGAAAATTTTGACCAACTGTGCATGCTGAACACCGTACCCTCCCCCATATCTTTATGGGGTGTATGGTATGCCCACTTTTATTTGTTATGACATAGAATTCTGCAGACAATTTGAAGTAAAAATAAAAGTCATGTCTACCAACTAATGAGTACCTAATATACACAGTCACACTTTCTCTTTGTATGTGCATTTCCAGGATAACCACAGCAGTTCTATAAAGTAAGCAAGCTCAAAGATATTACATGTATTTTATAAGGTATCAGATTCAATGGTTAGAAATGTGAGAGCATCAAGCTCAAAGTCACTGCCAACAGCTTAAACACTAACCTATTTTCAGAGAATTACTGAAATAAACCCTTAAGCCAATGGCAACATGAAAGTTAACATGTGTTAAGGAATAGTTCAGTAGTATAAAGTTGGAGTTTAATAAAAATGGTGAACAGAACACTAAAACACATAATGTTTGTGAATTTTCCCAAATTAATTATAAAAGCCAAGAAGAATAGATGACTTTCTCTTAACTTCAAGGTTTGTTTGATTTATTTATCTTTGTTCCTTTATATTTTCTTTGATAATTTATATTATTAAGATATGATTTATGTGCAGATAAGATATGTTTACCTTCAAGAAAGCCAGTTTCTGGATATATACAACAAAATGATTGTATATCTTTGTTAACTTGCACCTAAAATCATAATATATAGGAAACATATCTAGACTAAACCAAAATATTATATTAAAAATAATGTGTGAATGATTACTAAGAATTACTATGAAATTTCAAGCAAGAAAATGTATGAGTTTTGTTATCCTAATGTTACCTTAGGGAGCTCATTAATATTATAAGACATCAAGGTCATGCACTAGCTCTGAGGGCATGTTGAATTTTTGGGGAAATTATATTTTAAATGAGATTCTTTCATATAAAACTCACCAACTTTATTCAAGATGTGTATTATTCTCCAAGACTTGACTGTGGCTTGAGGGGATATAGGTGATGTAGTTTATAAAGTGTAAAAAGATTGCTACCTTGATAATTATGTTGATATAATCCAACATCCATTGCCTTTCTTTGAAATAATGTCACATGTTGTATCTCTTTCAAGAGTAAGCCAAAATCTCTTGGTGGGACACAAAGAAACAAGATACTTTCAAAATGCTGGCAGCTCTCACTTTTATCAAACAAATCACTTATGAATCTCGCAGGGCTTACAGAGTATATATGTAATCTGTGAGGTGGTGAAATTTTGGCAAGTTAGATAAGCCATCTGATTTTGAAAGCAAAATAATGATGGAATTGGCCTTAGTATGTGAGGCGTAAAAACATCAAGTGTTGAGCTTTCTAATCAAACCTTAGTGCTTCTTACCACAAGCAGGGCATCACCAAAGAATCTTACTCATTTAAAAGAAAACAGACTTTCAAAGTAATTTCCATGTTCTTGTGTATGAAGTTTCTGAGTCTTGCTGTTTATTTCCTCCTTTCTTTTTATTTTCTTAAAGAGACAAGAATTCAACATTTTTGGTATATACTTACTTATTCATTCTTCATTTCCTGGGTGAATAAGTAAAATGAGTTTCTTTCAAAGTATATGAATCAATAGTATTTAATTCTTTTATGATATCTTCGCAAACACTTGATAAAGCAAGCACTTCTCCTTATCCATATTTTGCAGATAAGAAAGTGTAAGTAAGTAAAATAATTAAGGCCAAATGATTTACCTAAAATCACATAGCTGATAAATATCAGAACCAGAAGTTGAATGCAGAGCTAAACTCTTTAGCAGTATCAGAAGAAAGCAAAAGAAATCAACCCATATAGAAAGATTAAGCAAGGCAACTGAATTTAGCATTCTTAGGCCAATTTAAATGGGGAAAAAAACCTGTTTTTTGCATGGAAATTAAGCTGGCCTCTGGGCTGTTTATTACACCTAGACTATAAGTCTATTTGTATCTTCGGTGTTTATCCCAACGCCTCGCACATAACAGGTGCTTAAAATATTTGCCAGAATACTGCCTGATTGCTTGAATAAATTAATAAATGCCACTCTAAATTTCAAAAACTAGTCTTCTGGGCTTTTACAGAAATATACTTCAAATTCTTGCTCACAGTTTTGAGCAGAATAATTGAAATGGAACACCAAAGGGATTTACAGGAGTCCACCGGTAGGTTATGGAAGTTCTGAAGACCCTTAGTCAAGATGTCAAAGATAAATAGTGAAAACCAACTATTTAAAGCATCTATTTGAAATGTAGACCTGTAGCTGAGACATGAGCCTGTAGCCTTCTTTGCCAGATTTCATTTCTGTGCTGGACAGCTGATTCCAGCATTAGTTTCAAGATGAGCTGACCTTCCTAACTCTGACTATTGATTAAGATATTAAGGACAAACCCTTATGTTCAGCTGAGGATAGCATCATTATTTCATAAAGCTTCTTTATCTTTTTGAAGTGAGGAAAAAAAACAGCATAAACTGAACATTTACTGCAGGGAGAATTTTTTTTTCTCATTATTCAAGGATAAAATGTGACTAGGATGATGGGGTCAGCTATTCTTTAGCAACACAAAGAAATTTCTTTAAGTAGATCAAAATAAGCAGAAGGTATTCTGCAGCCTTTGCTTGGCATGTAGTTGCATCTCTAGCTCAAGGCCGGCTGTTAGAGTAAAGGTAGTCATGGCACCACCCCCATTTGCTTTCCCTCAATCAATAGGGGATACAGGCAATTCAACAAGGTAAAAAATCAGTCTCTTTTCAAACTCAAACAATGTAATACCCAAATTTACCACCATGGATACAATCTAAAGAAAAAAAAAATTTCCAAGCCAGCTAGTTCTGAATGCCTGCCTGCTTTCAGGAGGTGCAGCTTGTTCCTGCCCTGGAGATATATAT
>NC_045030.1:126665606-126669748 GCF_008632895.1 Mastomys coucha
TATGTATGTATAAAGCATACTCAAAAGCTGCTCTGACCAGTTGAAATGTAAAAGGAGATAAAATTACTAGCATATGAACTCTGAGATAACATATTATCTGAAATACTCTTTACAGTTAACATAGAGTTTGCAGATTTGAAGATCAAAATACAGAAGAACAAAGCCATTAAACATGCTAAAGGTGTGGGTGGGTGGCTGCCATTAAATACAGTGTCATGTATACAGGACTGTTGATGCTTGACCTTCCTGAACAAAACCACTTCATTTTTAATCAAATTTTATCCAATCTTATGGAATCTAATCCCCTAAAATTAGTAATAAATAAGGTCTTCCTGTTGGTATTTCATTTTTTTGTCAATATCCAAACCATTATGCTAGTCTTTTTATTGTTTAAAAAGATTCACAGGGGCCAATTTGCAAACAATTTAGCACCTGCCAGTGTTTGGAAATGGCATCAAAGTTGCTCAGTTCTATGAAAGTCATTTCCAAACTGAATCCATGGAAATACAATGTTCAAAATCACCTACCAGGCAGCACAGCAATTGTCTAGTCACTACAAATCAAAAGCTTCTCAGAGACTGATATATTTTGTAATTTTTTTAAACAGAAGTAGGTGAATTAATGAAAACAATATGGTGTGTCTCTCCACAATGGTTCATTTGAAACAGCAAAAATGAAGATCAAAATGGAGTCAGTCATTTGCAGGAAAAACAACGGATCTGGAAATCAACATACAAACCTAAATAAAACAATCTTAGAAGGAAAAATATTATGTTTTCTTTTATATACAGAATCTATCCCTTTTGAATATGAAAACATAGGAGGATCTTTTTGGAAAAAGCAGGGAGCCAGTGAGAATGGGGAACAGGGACAAAAAAAGAATAGAAACGAAATGTGTCCACAGTATATTATATCCATATATAAGAACCTCATTATGAAACCATTGTTTCATATCATTAGTGCATTCTTTAACAGTTATTCCAGATTTTGTTGGTATACTACAACAGCTTCCATTACCCTAGAGTGTACATTTAGCTTATTATTATTATTCTAAGTGCTTAAATCCAGCCTCAACTACAAATAGTTACTACTATGAAGAAATCTGCTGATAGTATTAAGATTGACATTTGACCCAGAATTGTTCCTGTCTAAAAGAACTGCAGGGACAAAAATGGAAAAGAGGCTGAAGGAAAGGAGGTCCAATGACTGGCCCAACTAAGAATCCATCTCATGGGGAAACACCAAGGCCTGACATTATTATGCTATACTATGCTGCGAGATGTCCTTACAGACAGGAGCTTGGCATGGCTGTCCTCAGAGAGGCCCAAAAAGCAGCTGACTGAGAGAGAAGCAGATAAGCAGATACTTACATCCAACCATTGGACTGAAGTCAGGGACCCCCTGTGGTTGAATTAGGGGAAAGATTGAAGAAGTTGAAAGGGAGAGTGACCCCATAGAAAGACCAGCAGTCTCAACTAACCCAGATCCCAGGGAGCTCCCAGAAACTGAGCCACCAACCAGGAGCATACAGGGGTTGGTCCGAGGCCCCTGGCACATATGTCTACATGCTCTGGCCTCAGTGGGAGAAGATGTGCTTAATCTTTGAGGGCCTTGAGGCTCCAGGGAAGGGGGAAGCTTGATTGGGGGAAGAGCACCATCTTGGAGGCAAGGGGGTTGGAGGAATGTGATAAGGAACTGTGGGAGGGGGACTGAGGGGGTGCCACAACTGGAATGTAAATAAATAAAATAATTTAAAATTAAAAATTGACATTTTCCTTTAAAAAGGGGGGGGGGTCTGGAGAGATGTCTCAGCAGTTAAGAGCACTGACTGCTCTTCCAAAGGTCCTGAGTTCAAATCCCAGCAACCACATGGTGGCTCACAACCATCCATAATGAGATCTGATGCCCTCCTCTGGGGTGTCTGAAGACAGTTACAGTGTACTTACATATAACAAATAAATAAACCTTTAAAAAATTGACATTTGAATGAGTTTTCAGTTGTAAACTATTGTGTACTGCTAAATTTAATATAGATGATTATACATAAAAGATCCAACTCAACAAAATCTATGTACATAAATGTGAACACATGACAGAAAGTAGCAAGTCTCCTTATCCACTGATAAATCAAGCATCTCAATTATGTTAATTACTGCTTTGTCATAATATCCAGTAGCTGAAAACACTCTAGATGTCTCTCAACAGGAGAATGGATAACAAAAATGTGATACATTTACACAATGGAGTATTACTCAGCTACTTGTTAAAAAACGAAATCATGAAATTTGTAAGTAAATGGATGAAACTTAAAATAATCATCCTGAGTGAAGTAACCCAGATTCAGAAATACAAATATAATATGAATTAGCTTATGTATGGAATTAGCTGTTAAGTCAATGATGACAAAACTACAGTTTATAGAACCGTAGAGGTTACACATAGCATGAGGGACTAGGATAGAGACCACAGATAGATCTCTCTAGGAAAGGAAAATAGAATAGAGTTATAGTTCTATCAAGGGGCTAGAGTAGGAAGATTAAGTGGAGAAGATGGTAAAGAGTGATACAAGAGTATAGGAAATACAGAAAAGAGACAGCTAAAGTTAAGGGCCATTTGAGGGGCAAAATTTAAACTTGATACCATAGAAGCTTCTTAAAATATATACATATATGAAGACAATCTAAATGAAATCACTAAACAATTGGGGAGAAAGGGATCCAATTGGACATCTCTTATCACCAAATAAATCTTCCAGTATTGGTACTGGGTTCCATCTAATTGAATTGTTGGCCAAAAGAGTCTTGTGGGACTCCCCAAATAACTCAGTTTGTTGCCGAGACTATAGGTTGATCTCCATAAACTTACAGTAAGACTATACTTATACAATTTGTTGCACATCTAGAAGTTGAGCTGGTACCGACAGAAGGCCTGCATGCTCATGGTCTTTGGTACCAGAAGGTGCTCTGCATGCTACCAAAAGGGAAATATAAACCAACAACCCATCCATAAACCCATAGATAAACACACTGTCTGAAAGAAATGCTGGGGCTATGGTGCCACAAAGCATGTGGGAACAACCAACAAATACCGGATTTGATTTAAGATTCACTCGACTAGATGTAATACATAATTAACATTGCTTAAGTGACCAAGAACCTGAAATGAGGCAGCCTAGGAACTAGGGTAAAACCAAATACTACTGTTCAAAACAAATAGCAATAGAATGACTACTAACGACATTCTGCTATATTTATAAATCAGTGTCTTGCTCAGCCTTCATCAGAGAAGTTTCTACATATAAGAACAAATTAAAAAACCCATAGCCAGGCATTATGCAGAGTGAGAGACATTAGAACACTTAGTCTTAAAAGGAAGGGAAACTCCAGCAGAAAGACAAGGGATCAAGTGAGAGATGAAGTTGCTATCTCACAATCAAAACTCTGACCCATAATTGTTCCTGTCTAAAAGAACTGCAGACTTGGAAATGGAGAAGAGACTGAGGAAAAGAAGGTCCAATGACAGACCCAAAGTGGGATCCAGCTCAAGGGGAAGTCCCAAGGCCTGACACTATTACTGAGGCTATGGAGCGCTCACAAAAAGGGGCCTAGCATGACTAGCCCTCCAAAAGACCCAACAAGAAACTGAAAACAAGTCAGATGCAGATAATTGCACCCAATCAATGGACAGAAGTTGCTGACCCCTGTAGCTGAATTAGGGAAAAGCTGGAAGAAGCTGAGGAGGAGGGCAACCCTGTAGCAGGACCGATCATCAGTCTCAATTAACCTGGACTCCTGAGATCTCTTAGACACTGGACCACCAACCAGACAGCATACACCAGCTGATATGAGTCCACTAACGCAGATATAGCAAAGGACTGCCAGGTCTGGGTTCAGAGAAGATGCGCCTAACTGTCAAGAGACTGGAGGCCCTAGGGAGTTTAGAGGTGTGGTGGAGTCAGGATGGGGACAATCCTGATGGAGGAAGGGGGTGAAGGTATGGGATGTGGAACAGTCAGAGGATGGACCAAGAGGGGAATAAAATCTGGACTGTAATAAAAGAGAATAATATAATAAGAAAATAAGAAAAATAGAAAAGCTGGGCAGAGGTGGCGAATGCCTTTAATCCCAGCACTTGGGAAGCAG
>NC_045030.1:126669758-126671220 GCF_008632895.1 Mastomys coucha
AAAAGAAATGCCTTCAGACAATCTGAGGAAGAATTTCTCAACTGAGATTCTAAGTCAACAACCAAAGCTAATTATTGCACATACACAGACTCCTTATATAAATACTCAATCATTTTATGATTTTACATTTTTATTTTGAATCTTTAACTATAAATATTTATAATAGCATGCGTGAAAAATAAATCATATTCAGTACTTGAATTTATATGAGTACTCTGTTATATTTCAATATAATAAAAGGGATCTTTGAATGATTTGGTATAATGTGATAAGCAGCAAAGTAGAAGATAGTAATCTGAATCCCAGGGTATCCCTGCTGTGTAATTTTATTCATATAATTTCACCATTCAAATAATTAATTCACCATATAACAAAAACTGTTTTCTGAAGTAATTACTACCATGTATAGTCTATGATGTTATTTCATAATAATGGTATTTTCTGATGATCCTGAAGAAGGGAAAATATGGAACTCCAAGCATGTGAAATGATGCTTACCCAGACACATATATGCTTCATTTCATAAAAAAAAAAGTCATCACTACTGATTATATACAGGCATTTCCTGGTATACAAATTCTCTCTAGGAATGGTATATCAATTTAAAAGGAGTATGCCCTTCTTTAAATTAATATCATGAACAATGTTCATAGCTTCTATAACAACACAGAATAACTTCTGACTTCAGTTACTCTCATCTCTATAGCAGTCTTTCAGCACAGAAGCTATTATTAGTATAAAAGTTGTGCAAAGCATTAAAACATAAAATGATAGCATGTGCCACATATTTCAAGAAGGGAGAATAATAATTCTTCCTTCATTTACTAATGCAATGTAACAGAGCTTAGAGCTACAACCATTTGAATAATAAAAATATCAAATAGAACATGAAAATATTTTAGAAATATAAACAAGACAAACAACAAAAATCACAAGTATTTGTTTTGGTTTCTATGGGAGATGGGTTCCCAGGATGTCCCATGTATAAGAACAGATCCTCACGTTCTTTATATGAATGGTTGAAAATGTTTCCTACAACCTATGCCTACTGCATTGTGCATTTCAAATGAATACTGTTTTACTTATAATACCTGATAAAATGTGTTATGCAAATAGTTCTTATATGCATTTTAGAGAATAATGAAGAGAAATTATGATTTGTGTCTAAGTGAATTAACAAATGTAGAACTGTGAATACTGAGGTTAATTGTAGATCCAAATATTTATTTTATATTAGATCAAGAAATCAATTTATGTGCTTTATTGAAGTCAAAATTACTAATACAGAAAAGGCATTATTAATGCATTTTATTTTTCTTTAAAGTAAATAAAGACAGTAAAAAATTCATAGTTGGAAAGGGAAAATTATAGAAAACTGAAACATAGAAAACCACAGCTAATATCCTGATGAACACACATTTCTAGTTTTACATATATGCATACCTGCAAGTATTTAAAAGCT
>NC_045030.1:126671582-126672889 GCF_008632895.1 Mastomys coucha
TACCCCCTACTTCTCTACTCTCTCCCTCTCTCTGCCTTTCTTTGCAACTACTACCCTCTTAACTCCCCTCCCCATGCCCTGAATAAACACTTTTCTATACTATAACATTGTGTGACTAGTCCCTCAGGAAAAGGGATGCCTTGGCATGGGCACTCTGAGGCATCCCCTTCCACATACCTCACCACACCCCCATAGAACATGTTCTTATATTTCTTTCTCTTTTTGTAATCAAAACATATTCTGTTCATAGATTTTAGATTTCTTTATTCAGTCTTGTCTCCAATATTCCCTAGTGATGTCAAGTACATTTAATCAATGATCCCTGAATTATAAATAGAAGCTTAAAAGTAGAAATAAAATGATCACACACCGTACACATATGCACATGCATTATCAGCTCACAAAATGGAGGCAAAGACTCTGAAGCCACAACTTTAATACATTTATATTTATATTTTATAAATTAAATTTTATAAATACATTAAATTTATATTGTAAAAGTCCAATGGGTACCCAGCCCCCTTTACAAATATTTTGATTTATTATTTAATTTTTAATAAAAATTATAATAAAATTATCACAGTGAAAAATTAGCCAGACCCAATTCTATTTATCCTAATGAATTTATATATGGTTAGATTTAATATGAATTTGAGAAGTTTCACACTAGATTTAATTCTTTCACTATCCAATACATTTTACGTACTTTAGAAGACAAATTGTACAGAGATTAGATAGATAGATAGATAGATAGATAGATAGATAGATAGATAGATAGATTATATAAATATATATTATATAGGATGATACTAACTTTCAACTTAATGATCAGGAATATTCAGTACCAAAGATTAAGATGAGTAACATATTTCATTCAAAACACCTTACTAGTCAGACACTCTGCTATATTATATTCAGACACTTCTGAGCAAGCCACAAAACAATGATAGTTATATGTACTCATTCACCACCAAAAACAGAAAGAAAGGAAGAAAGAAAGAAAGAAAAAGGAAGGAAGGAAGGAAGGAAGGAAGGAAGGAAGGAAGGAAGAAAGAAAGAAAGAAAAGTTGATTCATGGCATAGTTAAAACTAAAGGAACAGTTAACTTTATAACTTCTTTCAAGACTCAAGTAAAATAAACCTATCCAATCTTTCATCACATTATTATTTATTTTAATGTTCTCTTTTATTGGTTATTTTATTTATTTACATTTCAAATATTGTTCCCCTTCCTAGTTTCCCCTTGTCTTAGTCAGGGTTTCTATTCCTGCACAACATCATGACCAAGAAACAAGTTGGGGAGGAAA
>NC_045030.1:126673233-126677846 GCF_008632895.1 Mastomys coucha
CCTAGCATCTTTCTATACCGGGGTATCAAGCCTCCATAGGACCAAGGGCTTCCCCTCTCATTGATGTCAGATAAGGCCATCCCCTGTTACATATGTAGCTTTAGCCATGTGTCCCCCATGTATGTTGGTGATTTAGTCCCTGGGAGCTCTGGGTGGTCCAGTTAGTTGATATTGTTCATCCTATTGGGTTTCAATCCCCTTCAGCTCCTTCAGTCCTTCTCTTAGGTCTTCCATTGGGTCCCCAAGCTCAGTCCAATGGTTGTCTCTGAGTCTTTGCATCTGTATTAGTTAATTAAGATATGGGGCCAGCCACCCCTTCAAAACATTTTTAACCCAGAATTTTTCCTATCTAAATGAAGTGCAAGGGTAAATATAGCAGAGACTGAAGGAAAGGCCATCCAGTCTTTTATTATTACCTACTAGATTTTACTGTTTTGTGTTCCTCTTTGTATATTTTATGCTGTATCTACATGTATGTTTCTATATACAATTTATTAACTATATCCACTCTTTCCTTATTATTTACACATTTTTGTTCTCCTTTGTACATTTTATGCTGTATCCATATGTACTTTTGTATGTATACCTCAGATCTGCATATCAAGGAGAACATGCAGGGCTTTCTTTTTTCCTTTCTGAGATTATGACCATGATTTTACTTAATATTATACATTATAAGTCTATCCATCCTCCAGTAAATTTTGTGATTTCATTTTCTTTTGATCTGAATAGTATTTTATTTTATGAATATAACTAATAAATTATCCGTAATTCTGTTGGTGTCCAAAGAAATTGGTTCCATTTCTTTGCTATAAAGCAAATAAAACAACAAACAACATAGGGATGTAAATACATCTGTGACAGGTTATAGAGTTCTCTGGACATCTGCCCAGTAGTGAAATAGCTAAGTCATATGAAATGGTAGGAAGAAAACAGAAAATCTTTACCAGCTATACTTCAATCAGACCAGAGGTTGATATCTAGAATTTAGAAAGAACTGCAAAACTAAATCCAACAAAAATAAAGAAAAAAGACAATCAACAATTGGGCTAATGAATTACAGTTTTCAAATAAAGAACACAAATGATAATAAATACATTTAAATGTGTTCCATATTCAATGTGAGCTATCATGAAAGCAGAAATTAAAACTATGTAAAGACATGACTGCATACTATTCAGAATTGTGATCCTCAAGGATAGGATTATAAATGTTGGAAAGAATGTGGGAAGGAGCACTTCTTGCCCTGTTAGTGGGGGTGCAAATTAATACACTCATTATAGAAATAATATTAGAAATTTCAAAAATGTAAAAATAGAACTATCAAATATTTATTTAATTTTGTCATTGTCAACATGTTCATTTCAAAACTGTGTACAAAAATGTAGATTTTCAGCTTCTTAAAAATCAAAAAATTTGGCAATAATGGAAATAAATTCTCAACAATGATAATCAGGAAACAGTGACTTTTGGCATGCATGTACTTTGAAGTTATTCAGTACAGACTTGGCACTCTTTACAGTTTCTTCAGTACCACAACATTAAGGGACATCTCTGAGTTTGTGTCTCCTTATTTAACTCATCAAGGTTCAAATGACCAATATATAATATTCATCCTTCTGTACTCAGAAACCATATTAAAGTTTTAGGTTTAGTACTACTATATGTTAGTATTCCTATTTTATTTCTTACCAATAAAATAAAAATGCATTTCAACTTTTTAAGCAAAAATTATTTGCAAGTCAATTTTAACACTAGCATGCTAACCTCAATTTTCCTATAAAAAACCTTTCAACAATTGAAGGTCATCTTTAATATTTGTTAAAATACAACTCTTGTATTTTTATTGACAAGGAAGTTTAAGCTTTTATAAGGTGGTCATATTAATTAACACCACAATTCCATATATTTCAGAGTCTTTTCTATATTGCATGTGAAGAACTAAATAAAATTTATATATGTATTATAGATACACATAGAGATAAGAAAAAATGAGAAGTATTGAGGAAGGGAAAAGAGGAGAATAACTGAAAATAAAACCAGTTTGGGGACTGGTGAGTCAATGGACTGACACAGGTATATCTTATTGTGTTATTGATCTGAATGCTGATGTGTAAAATACAGAGGTTAGGGAAGATTAAGATGGAATCCAGCATTTTTCTGGATATGAAAGAAAAGCTGCATTCATGAACTAACCATGGCTGTGATTGCCAGAATAAGACCTTCACAAAACTAAACCAGTCAACATGCCAATGTGAATGCAGAACAAGTTCACAAGTACCTATGCTTAGATGATGACTTCTTCACAGGAGATGACTTCATTTTCTTTATGGATGTGACCCTCTCAGTAGTTTGAACAGGCACCAATGGATGGTTCCATGGCTATGCCTCACACAAATTGGACTCAGTGGATTATTTTTAAAAAAAGAAAAAGACATGAAATTATGGTTTGAGAAAGGGAGGGTGGATCCATGACAAGTTAGAATAAGTTGAGGTGAATTTGATCAAAATACATTTGTATGCATATATAAAATTCTCAAGGAATTAACGAAATATTTAAAATGTTAGGAATCTTATTTGTTGCTATGAAACTATAGCTATTAGTATTGATGGTAATTTAAAGAAATAACTTAGGACTGGAGATATGATTCCATGTTTGAAAGCAGGGAGTTATGGGCCCCAGGGAGTTTATGGGCATGACTCTAGTTGAGATGGCTAGCTGTCAGGGATATAGAGCCTGAAGTGGCCACCTCCTGTAGTCAGGCAGCACTCCCAGTGGAGGGATAAGGATAGCAACCCACCCATAAAACCTTTGACCCCAAATTTGTCCTACCTACAAGATATGCTGGGGAAAAAAATAAAATGGAGCAGATTTTGAGGGAATGGCCAACCAATGACTAGCCCAAATTGAGACCCATGGACAAGAACTAATTCCTGACAATATCAATTATACTCTGTTATGTATGCTTCAAGATAGGAGTCTAGCACAACTGCCCTCTGAGAAGCTTCACCCAGTAGCCTATGGGAACCAATGCATAGACCCAAGCCAAACATTAAATGGAATTTAGAGAGTCTTGTAAAAGAGTTCCGGTAAGGATTGAGGTATCCAAAAAGGATAGTGAATTCATAGGAAGACCAACAGAATCAACTAACCTGGTGACTTAGGAACTCACAGATACTGAACCACCAACCAAAGAGCAAGCACAGGCTGAACCTAGGCCCCACACACATAAATTGCAGATTTGCAGCTTGGTCTTCATGCCTGTCCTCGAACAAATGGAGCAGAGCTGTCTTTGAATCTCTTGCCTGCCTGTGGATCCCATTTCCATAACTGCGCCACCTTGGCTTGCCACAGTGAGACAGAATGTGCCTGGTCCTGAAGTGACTTGATGTGTCAAGGTGGGATGATACTGAGGGGGAGGCTTCCCCTTTCTCAGAGGAGAAGGGGAGATGGAGGAATAAGAATCTGTGTGAAAAGGGTACAGGGAGGAGGGGGGCTAATATTTGGATATAAAGTGAATAAATAAATAAATTAATAAAGTCACAAGCAGTTCTCTTGCAGACGATCAAATTTGATTCCCAGCACCCATATTGAATGACTCACAACAGCCTATAACTACAGCTCTAAGGGTATAGGATGCCTCTGGCCTAAGCCCACACTATAACCATGCACCTATAGCACACAGTGACAAACAGTGGTTTGCACAGAACTTCAAGTAAAGATAAACCTTAACAAAAAAATTGACAAAAACCCTAAATCTTATTATTGATAGCTGTTTATATATTTGTATAGAAGATACTTGTAGTTAAAATAGGTTTACTTGTGTTGTATTCTTGTATTATTTTTATTATTACAAATATGTTTGCCTTTAGGATAATATCCAGTCATTGATATAAAACCTAACTAATGGTCAGACAGCCAAACTGGTACAAACTGCAAGTTCAGGAATTTTTGGATTGCACACCAGTATTGTCTTTAAAGTTACATCATTCTTTGTTGACCATTTTAAAAAATGTTCATCGCTTAGTTTGTTAACATTTTAGTAGGAATCAAGAGAAGCGTCTTAGGTGCTGCTTATCCAGATGCTTATTAAAACTCAAAGACCGCAGCAATTATTACAATCCTTTTTTCCCTCTGAGCTAGAATAATTGTGGATATGTTGATAGAAAAGATAGGGATATAATTACATTTTTTAATTAAGCTGGTGGGGCAAGGATACGTCAGCTGCAATTACATTACCATTTATGAAACCAGGAGGTATTTTCCATTATCACCTGCCTGTTTTGACCAAAAAGTACTTCTGTGTCTACAACTTGTAACCCACATTAAGATTAGGCTCTGCTGAAATGAGAGGAATAAACAGAAGTAAGATTTATCCAAAACAAAATAAGGGAAAATAATTCTAAGAATATTGTTACTCATATATAAATCAATGATAAAAGTGAAGGAGGATGTAAAACTATTTGGACTAACAGAAATATTACTAAATGAAAATATTTTCTAAAACAATCTGTAATACTGGTTCACTATATACTCTTAATTTACTAATAAAACATGAAAGCCTCACTAATTTTGTTTTTCAATGAGTTCTGATACCACAGTATTGTTTTTC
>NC_045030.1:126678862-126682343 GCF_008632895.1 Mastomys coucha
CACACACACACACACACACACACACACACACACACACACACACACACTACCTAACTTCAAATTTAAAGAAATAATTGGCAAAACCCTGAAAACATTGTGAATCAAAAGAAATCACAATCAACTTGCCCACATACATGATAACAAGAAAAAGAGTAAAATTTTATTCCAAATGCTTCTACTAATCTGCTAATGAGCTACTGAGTTATCTGAGTTGATTTTAGTCCCTCTGGGATAAATATTAAAGGTAATTAAAATAAAAATGAATAATAAACTCTGATCACATAAAGCAGAGTCTAATGTACTTGAGGGAAATTATGTGTGTTTTGGGAATTGAACAAATACTGCTGTTAAGCAAATTCTGTTTCTTAGGTGGTCTCGAACAGTGATTTCAATGGGATTCAATGTGAAGGCAATATGCTAGTACTTATCCATGTGTCTCCATGTTCTTTTTATATTCAGGGCTTGAACCTTAAATACCAAACCCATTGTAATTTTACTATCCTGTCTTCAAGATTGCAACTATAGCACGGCAGAGTAATAGGGATGCTGAAAAATAAACTATTCTCCTTTTTTCTTAGTACTTCAAACTTGGTAGTACTGACAGTTCATTATCACATTTATCAATTTGATATTCTTGGGATTCCTTGTCTGTGAAGTACCATTCTTTGTATTGTGCTTCAGCATGTATCTTTGAGTATCATTGTCAATGCAATAAACCTGTCCACGCACAATAGTTTCCCTGACACTTCATATGTCATTAATATACATCCTCTACCAAGAAAGAAATTGGTTCATTTAACAGCTTGGCTAATAAAAAATGCATTCAGTTGTCCTTTCTTTTCACTTAGGTCTGGAAAAGTGACAAATACACATCTCTTCTGAGCAGTAAATGACCTCAAGCACCTTCAGACAAGATCAGAGATCTGAAAAATAAAACATTCACCAGGGATAAGTTCTCAAGGTGCCATACAAAAAGTGGAAAAATGAGTGGACCGATATACTCTTCTCTTTTTTCCCTGATCATTCATTATCCATCTGATTTTCAATTCCTGTTTGCTTGTCTACTTTCCCCAGTTTCAATTTTATTTTAGATGTGTAATGTTCAATGGGCCATGTTTTTAAGTTCTCTGTACAGTGCCTTAAGCTTTTAGAGGGGAAAGCACTATATAAATCTAGCAATAAATAAATAATAAATAAGAGAAATAACTGGCTATGTGTGACTAGGGCTAAAAAAGATCTATGGGGTGTGGTGATGAATAGAGGCTGAAAAGAAGTCAACATTGTGGTATTGCTGTTAGTAAAGTCAACCCAGGGCTGGAAGGCACAAATGAAAATGGGGTTGTAATGCAACAACCAAGTCCTAAAGGCACCTTGCAAATAAGTTTGTAGCTAAAAGGTGACAGCTAATGTGGTGGTATCCATCGGCTAAGCAGCCTAACACTATTACTACATATTTTTGTGTCAAATAAATTGGACCAATCCACTATGAAGCATAGCAACTTACTGAGATTGAAATCAATGGGTTTGCAGTTAAATGAAAATGTTAGTAGCAAATTTAATATGTATTGGATGTATGCTACATACCAGAAATTTTGCATTCATTATTTTAGTTACATTGAACTATAATTCTGTGTTGCATTATTGTCCTTTCTTCACAATAAATGAGAAAATTGAGATGCCCAAGATTGCTTAGCTACCAAGCAATTAACCCAGATTCAAATAGTAGGAGTAATTGCAAACTCCTTCCTTTTTCATTCCAAAATAATGCCCTAATGCAGTACTTTATTTCAATTCTAGAAATAGAAGCAGCCCTTGTGTAATGCTTCTGGAATGGTTGAGCAATCTTTCATATAAGAATAACTATTAATGTTTCTATGAATGTAAATAATAGAATATGAAAACAGTTATGGATTATTGAACTAAATAGCTACTATATGAGGTTTTTGAAAGTGTGGTGAGGACAAAAGGCCACATGTAATAAGAAAGCAGAAAAGAGGATTCTGCTGGTAGAATTCACAGGGGCGTGAAGAAGAAGGGAGGAGAAACAAAACAACTATAGTTTGTTTTTTTAAAATGCCATAATGAAACCCAATTCTTGGTTAATTAAAAAAAAAAACTTTATTTTTACAAACTTTCCTGAAAGTGGAATATGATGTAAAGTTTAGGGACACTAGCAAAGTATCTATTTTTTCATAACAGTAGAATTTAAGGAAAGGTTTGTGATAAGGCAGGAGTGCTCATTCAAGGAAAGTGGCTGGATGTCTGTAATTATAAAGAGTTTTTAAAACATTTGCATGCGTTCAATTCTTATCGAGCCTCAAAACTAGCAACCAAACAACTTATAAGCCTATGTCAACCAACCATCCAATAGGCACTAGATACCTCAAAATATACTTAGAGTTTATAAAAGCCTTATCACAAGAAAATTGTCATGTTTGACCCGCCTATGAACTACTTTAGTCACACTTTCACAGTATCTTTGTTTAACCTGGCTCAGAGATTATTCTATGCAAACAGTTCTATTCTTAAAGTGTTTATCAAAACAATCAGCAGCATTTGCTTAATATGGCAGTTACCTCAGGTGGCAATTGGCAATTGCTACAATATTCACAATAACTGTAAAATGGAAACAACCAAAATGTCCTTCACCTAGTAAGTGGATAATAAATATGTTGTACATATACACTGGAATGCTAATATAAAGAAAGTTGAAATCATGAAATGTGCAGATAAATAAATTAAATTAGAATACATTATATTGAATAAGGCAACCAGACCCAGCATGACAAGCTCCATACAAACTTTCATCTGTGGTTAAAACAAGAGAATTTAATGTTGAGAACTAGTTCAAATGCTTTGTTTTAATTCAGCTCCCAAGCTATACTTCCAGACATTGAGGTTTCCTGCCTACAACTGGCTTTGATTGGTAATAAAAAATAGCTGTATAGCCAATGGCTGGGCAGAGAGACAGAGGCAGGGCTTTTAGATTGTGTGGGCAAGGGACCAAGGAGAAGGGGAGAAGAAGAGGAGAATAGCCATGACTGGGAGGCAGGGAGATTTAAGACCTGCATGAGAGAAATCATCCGGCAATGTAGGAGGAAAGAGAAAGGTCTATGGGGGCAGAGAGCTTCCCAGAAGATAACAGGGCAGCAAAGATAAAATATGGATTTAGAAGGTGTTAAGCCAGGAATACCAGAGGGAAGTGCATGCTAGCTACAGGGAAGTTTAGAAGTGCCCAGTCATTGAGCTAGTCAAGGCATATCAAAATTAGCTAGAGAGTGTGTGTGTGTGTGTGTGTGTGTGTGTGTGTGTGTGTGTGTGCATGTGTCTTTCATTCGTGAGTCCAGAGAGCCCTTGGGAGGGTGCAACCCAGGCATAATCAGTCAGGAGCACCAAGCAGGTTAGGTTAACTAATTCACTGCCACATATATATATATGTGGCATATATATATATATATATATATATATATATATATATATA
>NC_045030.1:126682383-126683615 GCF_008632895.1 Mastomys coucha
ATATATTATATATATTTATATATATATTTATATTTATATATATATAATATATAAATATATATATAAATATATATATATTTACACACACACACATATATATGTATGTATGTTTACAAAACCAGAAGTTGCTCACAGCAGAATAATTCATAATAGCTAGAATGTATAAAATGATATTGACTAATAAATGAGTAAACAAAATGTAACAACAACACCAAACTCAACAAAATGAGTAAACAACACCATGAGGAATTATCTTTTAGAAAAAATAAGAATCAAGTACTCATATGCTATATCGTTGAACCATGAAAACATTGTTTGTTTGTATTTATTGAAGCTATCTTCTAGGAATATGGGAAACAACACCCATCTCAGCAACTTGACTTTCTAAACATTGACTGAACAAGTTCAACAACTATAGATATGCTATTGATGACAGCAGGGGTAACATCAGGAGGCCTCTACCCTATCCAAAGAGCTACAGGCAACTAAGGAATGCTGACAATTGGAAAAATAGTCTTCCCTAGAGAACAGCATACCAATTGGTTAGCCAATACCAAATGATCAGCCCTGAAAACATACACATACAATTAACATTATACAGACAGGGGGAAGCTTATATTATGCATTTATATATATTTCCATGTAACAACCATTAATGCAAAAAAAAAAAAGACTTTCACATTGAAATGCATTCTTCTCTTACCGAGCACATCCCTATGACAATTTCCCCTCTTCTTAGCTCTCATTCCACCCTCCCCTCTTCTTTGGAGTTATTCCCCAGTCCATTTCCTCTTCATAAAAGAGAAGGATTCCAACAGCCAAAACATAACAAAACTTCATGGAACCTTCTCTAAAACTGACCATATAATCGGTCACAAAGCAATCCTCAACAGATACAAGAAGATTGAAATAACTCAATGCATCTTTTCAGATACCAAAGATTAAAGCTAGACTTCAACAATAGAAACAACAGAAAGCCTACATACTCAAGGAAACTGAATAGTTATCTACTCAGGGATCATTGGGACAGGAAAGAAATTAAGAAAGCAATTAAAGACTTTCTAGATTCAATGAAAATGAAAGTACAACATAGCCAAACTTAAGGGATACTATGAAAGAAATGCTTTGAGGAAAGTTCATAGCACTGAATAACTTCATAAATAAATTGGATAGTTCTCATACTAATGAACTAAAAGTACATCTGGCAACTGGGAAGAAGAAGAAGAGGAAGA
>NC_045030.1:126683717-126691534 GCF_008632895.1 Mastomys coucha
GAAGAAGAAGAAGAAGAAGAAGAAGAAGAAGAAGAAGAAGAAGAAGAAGAAGAAGAAACAAAGAAACACACGTACACAGAAGGAGGAGAAGACAGCAGGAAATAATTGAACTCATATCTGAAATCAATGAGTTAGAAACAAAGAAAAGAATACAAAGAGTCAATGAAACCAAGAGCTTGTTCTTTGAGAAAATGAACAAGATAAATAAACCCTTAACCATACAAAAAATCAACAAAGAAAGAGAATTTCAGACCAATCTCCCTTATGAACATTGATGCAAAAATACTCACAAACCAAATCCAAAAACACATCAAAGACATTAACATAAAGTCATATTCATCCTAGGGTTCAATTTTCCATGAACATAGTCCACCATATAAACAAACTGAAAGAAAATGACACATGATCATCTCATTAGATATAGAAAAACTCGTTTGACAAAATCCAACAACCCTTCATGATAAAAGTCTTGGAGAGAGTAAGTATAAGAGTTTAGGTATAGAACCTTCACAGGCCCAAGGGCCTCTCTTCCCATTGATGACCGACTTGGCCATCCTCTGCTATACACATGCTGCTGAAGCCATGAGTCCCACCATGTGCAGTCCTTGGTTGGTGTTTTAGTCCCTGGGAGCTCTGAGGGTACTAGTTAGTTCATATTGTTGTTCGTCCTAAGGGGCTGTAAACCCTTTCAGACCCTTAGGTTCTTTCTCTAGCTCCTTCATTAGGGACCCTGTGCTCAGTCCAATGGATGGCTGTGAGTCTCTACTTCTGTATTAGTCGGGCACTGTCAGAGCCTCTCAGGAGACAGCTATATCAGGCTTCTGTCAGCCAGCACTTGCTGGCATCCACAATAGTGTCTAGATTTGATGACTGAATATTGGAATTCCAGGGCCAGTAAGCAGGAGGGGGTGGGATGGTGAGCAGGAGGAGTGGGGAGGGAACGGAAAGGAGATATTATAAATAAAGAAAACATCTAATTAAAAAAAAAGTTTAGGTATACTTAAACTCAATGAAGATGATATACAGCAAGCCAATAGCCAACATCAAATTAAATGGAGTGAAACTTAAAGCATTTACACCAAAATTGAGGACAAGAGAAGGCTGTCCTATATCCCCATAGCTCTTCAATATAGTACTTGAAGTTCTAGCTAGAGCTATAAGACAACCAAAGGAATTCAAAGAGTTACAAATAAAAAAGGAAGAAGTCAAAGCATTCCTATTAGCAGATGATATGATAGTATACATAAGTGACCCCAAAAGTTCTGCCAGAGAACTCCTACAGCTGATAAACCACCTTCAAGAAAGTGGCTGGATACAAAATTAACTCATACAAATCAATAGCCCTCCTCTACATAAGCAATAAATGGACTGAGAATGAACTTAGGGAAACAGTACCCTTCACAATAACCACAGATAACATAAAATATCTTGGGGTAACTATAACAAAGCAAGTGAAAGACATGTATGACAAGAACTTAAAGTCCCTGAAGAAAGAAATTGAGGAAGATCTCAGGAGATGGAAGGTCTCCCTTGCTTGTGGATTGCTAGAATTAACATAGTAAAAATGGCCCTCTTGCCAAAAGCAATCTATTAATTCAATGCAATGCCCATCAAAATTCCAACTTGAAATGTGTGTGGCCAGGAGGATTGACATCCAAAAGGGGACTTCCCCTTCTCAGGGAAGGTGAAATGAGTGGAGGATTTGTGTAAGGGGTTACTGTAGGAGGAAAACAGCTGAAACTGGTTTGTAAAGTGAATAAAAAATAAATAAATTTAATTAAAAAAGAAAGAAGTGATGTACTGTTGTCTTACCTGTTAAGAAAGATGATGTTTCTACACAAAGAGGTAAATTAAGCCACATTAAGAGAAACTGAAGTACACAGTAACAAAAGGGAAAAAAATCCCTGGCTCAGAGGACTTCCAATGTCCTACTTCAGAGAAGTTACATCTGAAGTTTTGAATGAGTATGTTATTTCTATATACTCACAGACCTACTGCTATTAATTTGGAGAAGTAAGAGGAATTCGTGTTAAATATGATCAGGGATCTTGGTAGAGAGACTAAAATAGATCATTGAGTAGTATTGTGGACATGTAGAAAAGGAAATCACTCACCACGAACAGGTTATGCTGGCTATTTGTGCATGACATTCCCACTCCAACTCAAAGTAACAATCTTAGTGTTTAATATTTAGTGTTATTATACTCAAGTATATCTAGAGACTGTTTTACACATATATTATTTCAAAGTTGGTATATTATGAACTTCAAAGTCAGTAACCAGCTTCTACATAGAACACTATTTAAATCAGTATTTTTAAGGTAAATATTCACCTAATTCCTTCCATGCACTGAGATAATACCAAAAAAGACATGGAAAATATTGTTAAATTGTCTCCTTTCAGATTTTTATATCAAATGTAACATTTGAATATTACATTATACATTAAGTCTTACTCATGCAACCTCTACTTGACACTTCAAAAATTAATTCTAAATGTTTCATATTTTAAGTAATATAACAATAACTAACCCAATAATAAATCTTGTTACTGAGTGGTAAATATTTACTTGGAACATCTTATTAGAAATGTCATTTATAAGCTCAAGAGGTATTAGATTGTTAGTACTCTTAGTATATATTGTCAAATTAGTATCTCTATATGTAATACCAATTATGATTAGCACCATTGTTAGAGAATGTATTTATTAAGACAATTGACTGGTTTAAATAATGTGCAAACTGAAAAGTTTGCAATTGTATGAGCAGTAATTATTTTGTTTAATTTCTCTTATTTGACATGTATTATTGTGATATTTTAACATTCGATCAGACTTTAAAGTGATCTTAATGGCCTGTGTGAGCTCCTGAAAAATAAATGGAAATGGAAATAAGACTTTGCCACAAATAGTTATTTTATTTATTATTATTAATCATTTTGCATTTCAAAGGTTAATTCCCCCATCCCATCTCCTTTCTCCCCCTCCCCTTTGCCTCTATGAGGGAGCTACCCCACCTACTCACTCACTCCTGCATCATTGCTCTAGCATTCCCCCTATACTGGAACATCAAGCTCCACAAGACCAGGGACTGTTTGCCTTTTATTCTACTAATTTTGAATATGGAAGTAATACAGATTTGTGTATATATATATATATATATATATATATATATATATATATATTGTTCTTCCTGTGTTACTTTTCTATCAATGCCTTTTTATCTTGAATATCACCACTCAAAGATTATGAAGAAAATGCTATATATTTTTATTACATCAGGTTTTTGCACTCCATTTCTGTTTTAAATAGTTATTATGCTCTAGTTCATCAATGTAGTTGAGACATGGTTACCTGGCATTTCACAAAGCAATTGTAATAGTTTTTTATTAAATTATTTTATTTATTTACATTTCAAAAGGTGCCCCTTCCTAGTCCCCCCTCCCTGAGTTCTTCACCCCATTCCCATCTCATCTGCCTCTGAGAGGGTACTCACCCACTTTCTCACTCACCCCAATCTCTTCCCTCACCAGCACCCTTCTTCCCTGGCATATAAAGTTTCCACAGGATTAAGTGCATCCTTTTAATTGAGGTCAGAAAAATGCAATCTTCTGCCATACATATGCCCAGGGCTAGAGCATCCCATGTATGCTCCTTGGTTTTTGGCTTAGTCTCTGGGAGCTCTAAGGGGCCCAGATTAGTGGATACTGTTGTTCTTCTTATGTGGTTGCAATCCCTTTCAGCTCCTTTAATACTTCCTCTATCTCTTCCATATGTGTCCTCAACCTCAATCTAATGATTAGCTATAAATTTCTGCATTTGTCTCAGTCAGCTGCCTACGAGAGGACAGCTGGCTCTCAGAGGACAGCCATGCTAGGCTGCTGTCTGCAAGTACAATACTTGTACATGATGGCATCAGCAAGAGTGTCAGGATTCTGTGTGCATAGAATATATCTCATTTAGGTAGGTCACTGGGTAGCCTTTCAGTCTCTGCTCCAATTTTGTCCCTGCATTTCTTTCAGATAGGAACAATATTGGAAGATGGGTGGGTGGTCCTCTGCCTCGACTGGGAGTCATGTCTGTCTACTGGAGTGGTTTCTTGTTTCCATCTTCCTATTGTTGGGTATTTCAGCTAATGTTATCCCCAATGAGTCTTGGTAGCCTGTCACATCCTGGGTCTCTGGGACTTCCTAGAGGTTCCCCTGCCCACTACCTCTAACTGATGCATATTTTGATTCTGCCTTTTTCATCTTTTTCCTGTTGAATTGTGTTGAATATGCTTCTATTCTTAAATAAGAATAATAAAGTAATTAGAAGGTTCTAAAATTGATGACCTTCCTTTCTTTAATGATTCAACCATACTTTCTAGATCTACCTCATTCCTTTTTTGACCATTATTGTTTGTATTACACTTTCTTTTGATTTGATAAATGTCAGTTTTCCCTTAAATTTTGTACGACCTCCCTGGAGAACTTCACATTCTATCCTGCATATATAATTTTTAATGTTAGTATTTATATATGCATGTGAGTGTTCTCCCTGCATGTATACAAGTGTTATCTGCAGTTAACCACCTAATTGTTGGTTAGAGTGCTCACTGAATAAAAAAAAAGAAAGAAAGAAAATGAAGACCAGCAAGTCTCTCCTCCTCTCTCCTTTTTGACTGCAGGTTCTCAGACTGTACTAAAAAACAAGTTCTTCCAGCCTTTAGTTTCTTCTTTTAAGATATTTCGTCACAACAGTGAGGAAACTGACAAAAATAATTACCAACCCACAACACCACTTAAGAAGGATAAAACTGCCTCAAAAAAAAAATCATTTGCCTCCTAGTCTTCACACCTATGTTCTTGTGTTTAATTATTTATGCCAGGCAGTGGTGATGCATGCCTTTAATCCCAGCACTTGGGATGCAGAGGCAGGTAGATTTCTGAGTTCGAGGCCAGCCTGGTCTACAGAATGAATTCCAGGACAGTCAGGGCTACAACAGAGAAACCTTGTCTCAAAAAAACAACAAAAAAAATTTACACTTTCCCTGAACCTTGATATAAATGAGATATGCATTTTTAAAAAAATTTCTCAATGGATTATTATTTTTTACCTATTAAAGTTATGTAGCCATTTGCCTAAATACTTGGTACTCATTTTTGCCCCCCATCCTGTTCAGCTCTACTGTATTAATCTATAGAACTATCATCGATGATAAATTCATCTAGAGTTGACCTCTAATATGCTCCCTCCAAGTCCAGTGTTTTTGAAGTTAGGTAGAATGAAATTACTAGATCTATTTTCCTTCCTTGAGCTCAGCACCCAGATGTGTGTTATTCCTCAGGAAGGGATTGCTTTCTTACCAGGTCAGTTCTAATGGTCTTTTTGCACCTCTGCCATTCAGCATTTGCATTTTGTGATTAAATATGTATGTACATGAATATCTGATATAATCTTTCATCAGATTCATATGGGATTTTCCCCTGTACAATTTCTTCTGCCATTGCACAAAGTCTGGTACCTTGAACATAGAATTAATTTGATCAGCATTTGTGAGGAATGCAGTGAGTAATTCATATATGGAAAGGACTTTCACTTCTCACCTAAAAGCAAAGCATTGCTTTATATACATACTTTCACATTTCCAGAATATTAGAAGATTCTACCAAAAAAAAATTTGCCAGGGATAGAGGCCAATCTCAAGCCATAAAGTGATAGTTATAAGAATGTAAGCAAGTATAATAAAACACTGAGCCCAGTGCACACTCATAGTGTAGAGTTTAATAAATCCTTGCTTAATCACTAATTTAACCTGCCATAAGGAGTTCATTAAACATTGTGCTAAGTTGGATAATGGAAAAAATATAAAACTTTTTTTTCTTTTCTGAAGAATTCTGAGAAAATAGAAATGATGATGGTGCATATCCATTCTTGGAATTGAGGACTGAAGGAAGAACCACTGCTGGAAAAAAAATTAAAAAAACCTATTTTTTCACTGTAATTGGCTTTCAGCAGTCTGCGGTTGGTTGGAGTAGAAAAGTCCATCATGGGCTTGAGACGTTTGAGTCGTAACTCCTTCCCACCCATCTATTAGTGACAGTGGACTTTCTCCATCTCTACTAAGAAGGAATTAAAAGAGGGCTGCTGCTAGAAAATACTTTACCACCGTGTTCTGCATGAGGAGCTCTCTGACAACAATGTCTGGTCCTTATAGAAATGAATTGTTTATGGTCAACTATATTTCTAAGCAAAGGCAAGGCTAGCTTTGCTGCTATAGTGACCTCATGGCCCCTCAAATCTCTTTCAGTTCTGGATATCCATAAATGATAAAAAGTTAGCCAAAGGATACAGTGCATTACAACCTTTAGTGAATATAACCCTCCAACTAAAATTATCTTGTGGGTTTTATGAAATGCTTAAATACTGCTTCTCAGCAGCAGGGAGTAGAAGCAAATATTTATTATACCTTGATGGGAGACAGAGGTCATTCTTAACTATAAATTGCTATGAAATGTAAAGGTATTATAGTTAAACAATAGAGAAATGGTGTTGAACATGATCTTACAAAGTTGAATTTAATAAGAATTTATGAAATTCTTAGGCAAATGGATGGATCTGAAGGTTATCATCTTGAGTGAAGTAACCCAATCACAAAAGAACACACGGTATGCACTCACTGATAAGTGGATATTAGCCCAGAAGCAGGGAATATCCAAAATACAATCCACAAACCACAAGAAACTCAAGAAGAAGGAAGACCAAAGTGTGGATACGTCATTCCTTTTTAGAAGGGGGAACAAAATACCCATGGAAGGAGTTGCAGAGACAAACTATTGAGCAGAGACTGAAGGAAGGACAATCCAGAGACTGCTCCACCTGGGAATCCTTCCCATATTCAATCACCAAGCCCAGATACTATTGTGGATGTCAGCAAGTGCTGGCTGACAGGAGCCTGATATAGCTATCTCCTGAGAGGCTCTGACAGTACCCGACTAATACAGATGTAGAGGCTCACAGTCATCCATTGGACTGAGTACAGGGTCCCTAATGAAGGAGCTAGAGAAAGGAGCCAAGGAGCTGAAGGGTTTGCAGCCTCTTAGGACGAACAACAGTATGAACTAACTAGTACCCTCAGAGCTCTCAGGGACTAAACCACCAACCAAAGAGTACACATGGTGGGGCTCATGGCTCCAGCTGCATATGTAGCAGAGGATGGCCTAGTCGTTCATCAATGGAAGGAGAGGCCCTTGGTCCTGTGAAGGTTCTATGCTCCAGTAGCAGAATGCCAGGGCCAGTAAGGAGGAGAGTGTAGGGTTATGAGCAGGGGGAAAGGGGAGGCAACAGGGTTTGTTTGTTTGATTGTTTGTTTATTTGGTAGGGGAAACTGGGAAAGGAGATATCATTTGAAATGCAAATAAAGAAAATATGTAATAAAAAAGAAGTATAGTTTGTTTCAACATTACAGCCACAATAAAAACAAGATAATATGTTAGCTTTGATATCTGCCAAATATATTGAATTAAAACAAATAAGGTGATTAGGGTCTGATAAACTGTAGGAGAAAAAGCATATCTATCATGCTGATGAACAATTCTAAAGGATCTAGGGACTCAGTAGTTGACTACACAAATCACTACCAGACTTCAAGTAGTATCCTTAATACAGCAAGATGATTTTATGGCACCTGCGTGTCACATGCATAATTTGTAACAGTGTATGCTGAAGCTTGTTGTGTAGATTCTATGTATAATGCAGCCCTCAATACTCATATTTGAACATTATTGAGATGCCATATTGGATTACCTATACCATGTAAAACCTAAAGATGTATAT
>NC_045030.1:126691544-126696718 GCF_008632895.1 Mastomys coucha
ATATAGATATAGATATAGATATAGATATAGATATAGTTAACTTTGGAACTCACTCTGTAGACCAGGCTGACCTCTAACACAGAAATGTGCCTGCCTCTTACTCCCAAATGCTGTGATTAAACTTGTGTGCCATCACTGCCCAGCTCCTAAAGCTATATATTATATTACAAAAGTAAATTTATTTTTGCCTCACAGAAAGAATAAATTTATATACTTATATTTTCTATATGTAGTGCGTAGATGCATTAATGATTTTTTCTTATCTTGATATGAAGTAAGCAATAATGGGTAATCAAACAGAAAAGGATTGGGTAAAGCAACATTAGTACAATAAAAGTAACTACCCTAAAAATATCACATACTCAGTCAACTTAATTTTACGGGATTTCTCCACTTAAAACTTTGTGATCAGGTTCATATAAGAAATAAACCTAGCACTTGGGACATCTAGACAAAAGGATTGTCATAGCTATTAAGGCATGGCTAAGTCAGCATGGGCTACAAGATATTTTCTCCCCAGAATCCTTGGAATCTTGTGTTTAGAAACTTTATATTTGCTCATGTGTGGTCTCTTGATTCTACAATATTTTATTTTGATCAAATTAGAGACTCGTGAGTAAAATCAAGGGTTTTTTATTTAATTCTTGGGAACGTGTGGGTGTGTTTTAATTCATTCTTTTGCTTCTAGATATCTAGTTTCCAAAAGAGAATTTTCAAGGAGGGTGGCCTGTGGTGATAGTTATGTGGAAATTTAGTGGTTAAAAGCATTTATTTACCCTTTTTCTCTGACAATTCTCCCTAATCTCCAAACCTTTTATACAAAAATTTGTTACTATACAAGAATTTTATTAAAGAAATCGGGATGTTAATAACATGAACCTATTCAGAAACTTCATCTGAAATAAACTGGGCTTTATCTGAAGTCAAAGAGCCACGAAACAACAAAAATTAATTCTCCACATCCTTATCAGATCAACTGTGTAAACACTCAAAAACATTGCAAATTTTCCCATAAGACACAGATTCTGAGAAGGTCTTAGCATACAGTACATGGTCCACTGAGGGTCTAATTATATTAATATGGTTTCCAACATCATTCATTAGCCACATTTGGAATGATCGCTATGTGAAGATAAATTATGAATTACATGAAAACACATGATGGAAATGTACATTGCTATCCCCTTTATACTTTTAGAGAATGTGGTGGTTTGAAAAAAAAATGACCCCATAGGCCTATAGGAAGTGGAACTATTAGGAACTATAGATTTGTTGTAGTAGATGTAGCTTTGTTGGAGAAGGTGTGTCACTAGATGGTGGCCTTTGAGGTCACTAAAGCTCAAGCCAGTTTACTTCCTGCTGCCTGCAGATCAACACACAGAACTTTCAGCTTCTTCTCCAGCACCATGTCTGACTACATGCTGCCATGCTTACCACCATGGTGATAATGGACTGAACCTGCTGAAAGCCAACCCAATTAAATGTTTTTCTTTATACAATTTACTGTACTCATGGTATCTCTTTACAGCAATAGAAACTCTAAAACAGTAGGATTTTTTTTTAACAATGAGAGACTCAAAAAATAATTTGAGTTAGATATTGCAATATTCTTCCCTAATATCTGTCAAAAAGAAAAACAAAAATGAAAAGTGAGATTTCTCTGTGATTTTCCTAAAAGAAAAGATACAACTCTTTGCCAAGAAACATTGGCTTATTGTTTTTGGAAATGTAGTCCAGTATATCAAAGACAAATTGTTCAAGTAAGTTAATGTTATAAATTATAACATCAGAATGTGGAAAAACAACAAGAAGAAGGAAAGGTTACTAAATTTATGAATTCATAACTCAGCAAGAGTTTTCTAATTCTCACTAGATGTTCTTTGCTTTGCACAGATTGTGTTCTAGCTGTCTTTTAGTATTTGAGTTCTTGGTTCTTGGCCCATGCTGTATAAACAGTAAGCATCCCGAGAATTTTGTATACCAGGAGTAATTTATGAATCTATCTACAAAATAACAGTGCATACAAGAAGGGTTATGTAACATTCTAGGATTGAAAGAAGCAGCTCCAACCAACTCAGTACAAGTTCTAAACATCTCTGCTATGTTTGAGCTGATTTACTGTCTGGTTAGCCATAACCTTTGTGAAACTGGAAGACAAAGCAAAATTCCTTGATGACAGTCTCTACCAAAATCTCTAGCTACCTCAGTTACTTTAACTTCCAACCTCTTGTAGTTTAATAAGTTTTGCAGTTTAGGAATCTGAAGCAAACAATAAGGAAAGATGGGCCCTGTGGTATTCACCCATGCCAACCAGATAGAGCAGCAGACAAAAACCTCCAAGCTGCTTTGCAATTTGTTCTCAATTGTACATTTGAAAGTTTTTCCTTAAAACTGGGTCCAAATACATAGCCAAATTTACAAATACTTGCATCTTTCAGAAATTTATCTGGAATGGCTTAGAAATTTCACTGTACTTTGTAGTTGTGGTTTCTTCATCTGAGCCCCGAGTCCTGTGGCTCCATCTTCATCAGCCTTCCACCAATAGCAGATCAGTTCATTTCACTTTTTTTTACATGGAAACATTCTGCTTTTAATTTCTATAAATCTTTCTCCCCCCTCCTTAATCTCTGTTCTCATCTTTTCTTGTTTTTATTTTCATTCCAATGTTAATCTCATTCTTATATAAGCATCTACATCTCTCTTTAAAGTGTTTTTATCTTCTGTTGATACACTGATATGATGTCCTCTACTCAGTTCTCCTCTTTCTTTCTCTTTCTCTTTCTTTTCTTCTTTCTTTCTTTCTCTTTCCTTATTTATTTGTTTCTTGTTTCTTTCTTTCCTTCTTCCTTCCTTTCTTGCTTTCCTTCTTTCTCTATTTATTTATTCACTTTATATTCCCCTGTTTGTCCTCATTCTCTCCCAGTCCTACCCTTACAAATCCTTCCCCCAATTACCCTCTCCCCTTCTCAAGGTGGAGCCTCCCTTGGGTACCATCCCATTCTGGGATATTCAGTTACAATAAGCCTAAACAAATCCTCTACCATTGAGGCCAAACTAGTTAGGAGAAGATGATCTAACAGCAGGCAACAAAGTCAGAGACAGCCCTGGCTCCAGTTGTTAGGGAGCCCACATGAAGACCAAACCACACATCTACTACAAATGTGTACGGAGCATAGGCCCAGACTCTGCATGTTCTTTGGTTAGTGTTTCTCTGTGAGCTCCCAATAAGTCCAGGTTTGTTGACTCTGTAGGATTTCTTGTGGTGTCCTTGACCCTTCCAGCTAGTTCAATCCTATCACCAACTCTTCCACAAGACTCCCTGAGCACTGCCTGATGTTTGGCTGTAGGTCTTTGCATGTGTTTAATGGATAAAGCCTCTTAGGGGACAGCTCATCATGAAATTTGCAGGCAAATAGATGGAACTAGAAAATATCTTCATGAGTGTGGTAAACCAAACACAGAAAGACATGCATGGTATGTACTCACTTATAAGTGGACCTTACCCATAAAGTCCAGGATAACCATACTATAATTCACAAACCCAAAGAAACTAAGTAATAAGGAGACCCCAAGGGAGGATTCATGAATCTCATTCAGAAGGGGAAACAAAAAAGCTACTGGAGCTAGATGGAGGAAGGGAACTTAATGGGAGAGAGGATGAGGAGGGGAACTAGGATGGGGATCAGGTGTAGGGAGAGGGGTTGTGGGAGAGGGCTGGGAGTAAGAACAGCAATCTATGAGATGCATCTCTGGGTATAGCTGGAGACCTGGGACAGTGGAAGTTCTGGGGAGTCTATGAAGGTGATCCTAGCTGAGACTTCTAAGACAGGAGATACAGAGACTGAAATCAGGTAGGACTTCCAGTGGAGGAAGGGGGCCTGCAACCCACCTACAAAACCTTTAACCCAAAATTTGTCCTAACTACAAGAAGTGCAAGGACAAAGACTGAGCACAGACTGAGGCAATCAACCAATGACTGCCCCAATGTAAGACCCATTCCAATGTGAAAAAGCCAATCCTTAACACTATTAATGATATTCTGCTATGCTTGCATGTCTCCTGAGATGCTTCATCCTTCTTTTTTTTTGAGATAGGCTTTCATGCCTAATCAAGCATGGCCTACAGCTCAGGATCCTTCTCTTAGCTTCTCAAGGTCTGAATTTACACATTTTCACCAACGTGCCACCACTAGAATGCTCAATTATAAATCAAATTTCTGTGTTTTGCTAACTTTAAAATTATAAAAGTAATATTATTGAAATTATTTTCACCTAAGTACATAGCTAATTTTAATCAAACGTGATGCCATTAACTACAGTATTTTGACCGGGGATTCAGTCTGGAAAACCAGAAGCTCCATGAATGGAAAAGAGAGAATGCAATATACATTGCTACATAATTAACAATTTTTTTCAAAGCATAAAAAATAGAACTATAAAAATGTTATAACTGAAACAATATAAATTGTTTCAAACTTATTCTGTATAACATGGCAGACAATTCAGAGAAAGACACCAAACTAATCCATTTGTATCAGTAGACACTTGTATAACTGTAGAGAGACATCCCAGGACTATGTGGTCTTGAAGCCGGTTTTATTCTGGGTTTAGTCATGATTCTGGTACAACTAATTGTAATAGTTACTTTTCTCACCCTATGGGGAAAAAATATCTGACAAGAGGCAATTTATGATGAGAAACAATTATTTTGATTTGCTGTTGGATGACAATCCTTCACGTTGCTTACGTTGTATTCACAGTCAGAAAGCAGAGAATGAACAGGAAATTGCCAACCCACAATAAAGCCTACCCCTACTGACCTAACTTTTCTAATGAAGCCCCAACAGTAAAGGTTGTAGGACCTTCCTAGATAGTTCCATCACCATGGAATTAAATACTGAAACCGATTAGCCTACAAGGGATCACTCACATTTAAATCACAACCAAAGTCAATATAGCATCAAAAATTAAGAAAGGTTGGGTCTTTCTTCTAAATAAAATTCTATCTCATCAATGAGTACTTCCCTCCTTATTCCATTTGCTATACTTTTTAGTTGCAATTCAAGCATTTGTGAACTCTAAACTGCAGTTTTCAGAACGGGTAAAACAAGTATTATCCTCTTGGAAATGTTTCCTATACCTGAAAAATTGGCTATAAATTATCCTTTATATAGA
>NC_045030.1:126696728-126698115 GCF_008632895.1 Mastomys coucha
AATTCAAACATTCAAAGGACTGATCTGGCCTTACCTTGTCCAGACACTCTCTGGTAATTTTATTAGATAATCTGAAAAAACTGACATAATCTTTCTTTCAGTACCACTTCAATTCCAAGTTTCCTATTTTATTGTTTCTACTACTAAGTAAATCAAAAATATCTAGTTCAGAAATTTTTCCATGATGATATTCTACTAACTTTGTCCCTCATCATAAATCACCACAAATATAAATATATTTCTATATCATACAGATATACTAACTACATAACCATATCCTTAAAATAATCCCCAATTTGTCAATATTTGAACTTTGTAAACAAGTGACAACTTGACTAAATGTTTTATTTAGCAGCATTTGATATATTAATTTTCTCTTATAGTTTAATTAAGCAAATGTATTCTTTCTTATGTCTAGGGAACAACCTCATTAAATTTTTTTCTTTCTTTTTCTTGTTCTCTTCAACCTACAAAGATAATTTAAAATGACAGGATCAATTCTTGGGAACACTGTACCCATATTCATTCATTCTCATACTGTCCTCCCTTTCCCCCCTCTCTCCCCCCTCATTTGTTTGTCATCTCTCACAATCTTATCTTTGAATTTAACTGTATAAATACTAGGTACAAATTCAGTACCACAATCAACTTGGGATGGACCTATGTGCTACATGTGTACTCAGGAGTTAGAAATATACCCACATCCTCAATAAACTTGACACCCATTGATTATGAAAGCTATCATTCTTTGATGAAAATTAGATTAAGTGTACATGCCATTAATTCATCTTTTACTACATACAGACAAAAAGGAACAGGCCAAATATATCAAACATAGAGTCCAAAGTGACAGTTGTAACATAAAAATAAATATTCCATAGCTTATTTTTAATACTTCCTTATCATTTATTTTTAAATAAGCCTTTCAAATTTGACTAACCTCATGTTCATAGAACAGTTACAAAGAAAGAGAATTTCCCTTTACTTCTTACCCAATTTCCTCTATCATTAGCATGTTACATAACCACAGTCCATTTGTCAAAACTAAGAAAAAACTTTAGAACACTGTTATTAACCAAATTTAAAACTTCATTCACAATTTATTAATTTTTCATTAATGGTCACAGGAACTCCGCCAGCCCAGTGACTCTGATTCGGTCCGGTCTGTCTGGGCTGGGGTCGAGAGCAGACTTTGGGCAGAAGTTCTGCAGCCAGTCCCACAACACCCAGAGAAAGCCCCACTCCCAGGTGATCTAACTAGCCGAGGATAACAGGATCCCAGAATCACAAGATCACAGATTCAGCTTGACTCTGAGGAGTTCTGACAAAACCAGGATCACAGGAAGAACAGGCTCCAGTCAGATTTAGCAAGGGCAGGTAGCACTAG
>NC_045030.1:126707260-126716403 GCF_008632895.1 Mastomys coucha
CTTTTATAATACTTATTTTTATTGTTATAATATTTTATAAATTTTAAGGAATATGACAAAAAAGAAATATCTGTATATGTGCAAGTCTACTATACTTGATTACATGTATAACATTACATATATACTGGTGAATAAACATATACTTTGCTTTTTTAAAAAATTTTCATTAATGTCCTCTTGCTATCTGAGACCATTGATAAGAAATATAGACATTTAAAGTCTTCTAGTGCCAAACTCATAAGGATGAAATGCAATTTATTAATCATGTAGCTTTAGTTTTCATTGTTCTGTGGCAGTTTCTCAGGCTCTGTATGTTTGTTCATGATCCTGAGAGTATTTAGGAATACTTATTTAGTGTGTCATAGAAAAATCATCAATTTATTTTTTCTTATAACTTCTCAATGTTGGAAAGAATTACGGATTTTAAGGGAATATGATAATTAAGGCAAGATGTCATATTCATACCACCATATGATAAAAACCTTTGATCAACATATTTGATCACTGGGAATATTTGGTCTGGTCTCCTAGCTTAGTTAGTATGTACCAGTTCTTTCTTTAAAATAACTTTTCCTTCTTTCTGCACACTGCTCTTTGAGAACAAGTTTCTGTGTCAAGAGGTCTCCTTTTACCTTTGGGAAGGAAACACAGCATTAAAATTATACATAGGAAGTGTGTTGATTTTCCAATATCCAATCTATGTGTTTATTTATCTACTTATTTATTTAATAATTAACTTATGAGTATGTACTGGTATGTATTTATTATACTCTTAGATTTGTAATACTGTATTATTTGCTTTGGTGAACAAAATTTTCCAGCATTGGGAACTTGGAATCTTTTTAAGTTGGATCCTCTGCTACTTTAACATATCTGAGAATTTTTGGTTTTGAACATTAACTTATCACATGAAATTATAAGACATGATAGTCTCATTTCATGTTCCCTGTGACTTGACCTAAGAATAAAGCATTTCTCCAAGGCACCCTGATTCCTTCTAGTAGATCTTGGTTTTAAATATCAGTTTTCCCATTATGTCTGTTCCCTGCCTAATATAACCTCAACCCTGGGCTTGTCTAATTACTCTGAAGTATAAAATCCCTGTTGTTTCTACCTTAGCCCCTTCAATAATTGTATGACACAAACCTTTATCTTTAATGTTTATATCATCTACTCATGCATTATTTTACCTAAAGGTAATAACATAAAGTCTTAAAGTAAACAGAACACTAGAAGTAGATAAGTGTCATGTTCTTGTGTTAAAGAAAAAAGATTAGAGATAAATTACACATTCTTTGTGAAAGCATTTTGATTACTTCATGAAATATTATTGCTTCTCACCATAAAAAATGGAAACTGAATCTTAGGAATGAACTAACATATACTCATATCAACCAAAATATTCAAGTGATATATGTGTGAAAACTGATAAGTAGAAAAACTTTTAGACATTCACATATTGGCAGAAACACTTTTCGACTATCTTTTGCTAAACTTGTATTTCTAACCCCCTGAGAAAGTGGTAATCTGCAAAAGAACAAATGGCCAGTAATTTGTGTTATGAATGTTTAACATAGGTTACACTTCTCCAAATACTCAGTCATAATTTAGCTACTATAATCAACCCCCTCAACAGATATGCCTATTGAATAGGACTATCAAGGTTTTATCACCATAAATTTGACAAATGAGAACAACAAACTCACCCAAATCCTTTTTGAAAAATTTGTGGTGATGAAAAAAAAGATAATTTTGAATGGAAAAATTATATCATTTAAAGAACATTTCAAGTATTTCATAATTTAATTTTTAAACAATAGAAGACTGTATTTGGGGGAACTACCACCATTTTGAAAACATTATGTCTACATGTTAACAGATATTTACTAATTTGCACCTTTTATAAAAGATAAAATGGATTTGTCTTGGTAAACCAACAAATTTGTTTTCACATGTTTTAACCACAGAAAGTATAAATGTAAATAAAGTCAAACTTGGTTTAAGCACAATTTCAGATGCACACAATCATCATTTCTTTCCTTTAATACAATATATGAAACAGCTTTTGTTGTATTTATTTAGCAGATGGTTAATACTAATGATTTGTTAATTCAGTGAACTATTTTTCTTTTAAACCTTATGAGATTTTAGAAATTTATTTATATTTTTATTTGTGTATCATTTTTCAAATTACAACATCTTATGATTCTGGTTTACATTCCTCCAATTTTTCTGAGAACCTCCCCTCATCCCCTCGCATGTGAATCCATACTCTTTCTGTTTCTCATTAGAAAATAGGCATATAAAAACTAATAAACTAAAATATAACAAACAGAAATCAAACAAATGAGAATAAAACAAATTAAACAAACCAAAGAAAAAAGGTCAAAGAAAAAGCAAAAGAAACACATATAGACACAGTGACATATATACTCAGGCATAGGAATCCCAAAAAACACAAAACCAAAAGCCATAATATATATGTAAAGGACCTGTGTGGTAAATAAAATAAAATAAAATAAAATGGTAAAAAATAAAATTAAAAAAGTAATTAAACACTCCAACTAAACAGTCTGAAGAAAATAACCTCCAAAGAAGCCATTGATTTTATTTTGAGTTGGTTATCTACTGTTGGGCATGGGGCATCTCTAAAAGAATAAGAATGCCTTGTATCCCCATTGAGAACTATTTGGTTAATCTAATTTTTTTGTGGTTATCAATTGGAGATAGATTCTGGGTTAGAGATCTTGGCTTCTGTCCACTTTCTTCTCAGGACTGAGACCCTATCTATTCCAGACCTGTGCAATCCCTTTGCATGTTGTCAGTCTCTGTGAGTTCATATGTGAATTGGCTGTGCTGTATTTCAAGTGACTTGTCTCCTTGGTGTTCTTTATCTCCTTTGGATCTTATAGTCTTTCTGCTTCCTGAGAGGAGGGATTTGATAGAGACACCCCACTTAGTACTGGGCTTTCCAAAGTCTCTCATTCTCAGTATATTATATGGATGCTGGTCTCTGTATATATATTCTTATATACTTTTGGAAGAAGCTTCTCCAGTGACAGCTGAGCAAGGCACCAATCTATCTCATATAGCAGAATGTTGTCAGGAGTCATTTTATTGCTTCATTCCCTTAGCAGAACAGTAGTATTTGGTTGGTCTCCGGGCTATTTAGTCTGAGGTTCTTGACCATCCAATAAATGTTGGGGATGGGTTTCTTCTCATGGAGTGTGCCCTAAATACAATAAGATAGCAGTTGGTTAGTTCCACAAACTTTGTGCCACTATTGCACTAGCATTTCTTGCAGGCAAGCCATAGATTACCATAGATTGCAGAATTTATAGCTTGGTTGGTATTTACCTTTTTTCTTAAGTAGCATGCAGACTATATTTCTATACCAAAGACACTAGAATATAGGAGTAGTGGAGGCTTCAGGTAAATAGAAGCTCCACTTTTCTTTTTCTTTTTTTTTTAATTACATATTTTCTTTATTTACATTTCAAATGATATCTTCTCTCCTGGTTTCCCCTCCGGAAAAATAAAATAAAACAAACAAACAAAAAGAACCCTGTTCCCTCCCTCCTCCCCCTGCTCACTAACCCACCCTATCCTGCTTCCTGGCCCTGGCATTCCCCTTCACTAGGGCATAGAACCTTCACAGGACCAAAGGCCTCTCCTCCCATTGATGACCAACTTGGCTAACCTCTGCTATACATATGCAGCTGAAGCCATTAGTCCCACCATGTGTACTCTTTGGTTGGTGATTTAGTCCTTGGGATCTCTGAGGGTACTAGTTAGTTCTGTGGAGTGAGTGTTTTCTTGAACAATAGGACCCTGCCCTCAATTTGTGGAGACCAACCAATAGCCTTGGCAACAGCTTGGGTTGTTTGGGTGTTCCCATGAAACTCTTTTGGCAAACAACTTAATTAGATGTAACCTCTTTCCAATACTAGGCATTTAATTCATTTAGTGAATAGTGATGTCCAGGTGGAGCTCTGTTTTCTCTCTTAATTGGACATTTCTTTTAGATTGGCATTATACATGGAGCTTCTACTATATTAGGTTTACATGGAAAAATAAAGTGCCTTCAACTCTTTTAACTGTGGTTTTCTACCTCCCAATTTCTTGAAAGAATCTAAGACCCTTTCCCCTGACATATTCACCAATGTCAATGTCTAATTGGGGCTCTGACTGCCTGTCCCATTAGATTCCCTTATTATTTAAAGAACCTATGATCTCTCATTTACATTTGTTTAAAATATGACACTTTCAATTAGTGTTTCTAAAGAAGAAGTAGAATTGAATCCAAAGGGATTTTTTTTGAAATACAGAAGGATGTACAAGAAAAACTGAAGTTGAGAAGTACCCACCCAGCTGCAAAGAACCAAAGAGGAAACCATAGACTTTTTATAAACACCAAATAAAGAGAATTTTTGAAAAATCCTATTCTCTTCAAGTCAATTAAGTTAAAGATCAGTTTCTCATTTCCTGTTTAAAACATGTTTAATAAAAGATACATACTACAACACATGTGCTTTAAATGGCATGCTAATCCAACCAAAAAAAGATTGAGGTGCAAACAAAACCATGCTTTCACCAAAATCTTTTCTCTGGAAAACTGATCAAAATCATTATTTTTTCTTAAAATTGCAGAACTTGGTACTAATACTTACTAATATAAAAAAAGAAAGGGAGAAAGCCATGATACAAGAGGAAAAAATGAACTTACTGAGAGCAAGGAACATGGATTGGGCACTAAATTGAGTAGTAATGCACTTGACTAGTTGTATACCCAGCACTTCAAAAGAAAAGAAAAAGGCACAATCTTAGTCGCATAAAAGATATATTTTTCTACACGATGGAGAATGAACCCTAAGGAAGATGGTTTGAAAATCAAGAGAAATAGAAACTGGAGAAATGGCTTGGCAGGCAGGTACCTGCACTTACATGTACATACTCATGAAGAGACAAAGCCATATACATAATTAAACATAAAGTGAGTATTTAAACAGGAATCAAGAGGAGTCATAGTAAAAGAACACTAAGTTTCATTTCCAAAGTAGCTCCATCAGTTAACTTTAAAAACTGAAATGGACTCAAGAAATACTAATATAGATCAATTCAAATTGGAAAAAACACTAACTCTAGATATATTTGATAGTGTTACAAATATTACAAAGAAAAACATGGTCTTAGTCACTGGCCTGCCGCCAAGGACTTGGGTGACTTCCCTATAGCTCCATCACTTTCTTAGTCTGAGTCTGACCTCCTAAGCCATCGCCCTACACCCCAAATACGCATGCACACACACACACACACACACACACACACACACACACACACACACACACACACACACACACACACACACACACACACACCTGCCTCCTGCCTGCTTTACCCTTCTCTGGCACTTACCTTCTTGAGGCCATTTATCAAGAACTTTGCATATGACATCATATAAGGTTAGGGTCCCAGAAACTTGACTAGAGTGCTGTAGGCATGAAGAAAGGACAGACACACAGAAAAATGTGTCAATACGTGGCTATTCAGGACTCCATTTGCTCTTGACACTTTCAAACAAAGCTTAATTGGCTCCCCACTTCCAATCATTAAGTTATAGTTTGCTTTCTGATTACACTGGGCATTATGTGGACACAGCAAATCAGCCAATAAATAGCTATAAGACCCTTATTGTACAAGAAATGGCTGAGGACTATGATAGAAATAAACCATTGAAGGTGCATGTCCTGGTGAGTTCCCTGCCAAATTGACTTAGGGTAATCTTAGAAGAGGAATCACAGTTGAGAAAATGCCTCTATCATATTTCCTGTAGACAATTCTATAGTGTATTTTCTTTGTTAATAATGTGGGATGAGCTAGTTGATGGATGGATGGATGGATGGATGGATGGATGGATGGATGGATGGATGGATAGACAGATGGATAGATAGATAGATGGATAGATAGATAGATAGATAGATAGATAGATAGATAGATAGATAGATAGATAGATAGATAGATAGGGATCTAGGTTATATGATTATGGAGGTTTAGAAAGCCTATGAACTTTCCTCTGTACATTGGAGATCTCATTCTAGTCCAAACCTTAAAGCCTGAGAACCAAGATGATTAATGAAATAGATTTTAGTCCAAATCTATAGACACAAGAACCAAAAAGAAGAGAATGGGGAAATGCTAAGTCTAAGAGTGGGAGAAGGCTGAGGTTCCAACTCAAGCTGGCAAATACAGCGAACAAGTTCTCTTTTCCTCTGCTATTTTTTTTTCTATTCTGGCCCTGCATGGATTGGGTGAAGTCAAACTACCTCAAGGAGGGAAATCGCTTATTCAAACTGTGCATTAATTGTTAACCATCTCATATTGAAACATGGCCACAAATATGCCTAGAAGTAATATTTAAAAAACATTCATGAAAGGACCAATGGAGCTGAGGAGTTTGCAGCACCTTAGGACGAACAACAATATGAACTAACTAGTACCCTCAGAGCTCCCAGGGTCTCAACCACTAACCAAGGACTGCACATGGAGGGGTCTGATTGTTCTGGCAGCATGTGTATAGTAGAGTATTGCAATTTGATCATTAATAGGAGGAGAGGAGTCGGCCCTGTGAAAGTTCTGTGCCCCATTGTAGGGGAATGCCAGGGCCATAAAGTGGGAGAGGGTGGGGTGGCAGGCAAGGGGAAGGGGGAGGCAACAGGGGTTTGTTTTTGTTGTTTTGTTTGTTTCTTTGTTTTTTGGAGGGGAAACTGGGAATGGAGAAATTTACATGTAAATAAAGAAAATATCTAATAAAAAAAAACATTCATGAGCCATGTACAATCCAGTCACATTGCTTCATAGAATCAAATATTTTGTGTCATACTTTCAAAGATATTTATATCTCCATGCATACATCTGAAAAAACTCTTATGAATACAATTCAGTTACTTCCAAATCTGTGAAGTTAACTGTTTATAAAAGGCAAATTTGATGTTTTTGTCTTTGTTTTGATGCAATTTTTTAAAATGCTTATTTTCAATCAAGGACATTTATTTGTAAGTCATAATCTCTCCAATATCCCATACTCTTTTTAAATTTATCTATGTAATATACAGAAAGATGCCCACATACTGTAAACTGATTAATGACTTGTTAGCCATACAGACTAGATAATGCTTAGTGTAATCTGAAACTCATGAAATAGGTCTTCTGCTTGTATGAAAAAAATCAGTCCAATTTATTAGGTGACTCACAGAAAGTTCAACCCTTTAAAAACTTTCTAGAAGGGATTCCCTGTTGACTCAGTTTGTATTACATATGAGAGTCATCTAGTTGGAATTTAACATTTACTAAAAATCAGCAAGATTGTTGTATGAGATATATTTTGAGTTATCTCAATGTATCTTTCAGTATTCATACTCAGAAAATATAGTAGTGCAATGATTTCTTTATAGTCGACTAAAGAACATGTGGCTTTTCCTTGTATTTTTGATGTGTACATGTGTCTTCCCTGAATATATATCTGTTTATCACATGCCTGGTGCCTGCAGAGGGTAGAAGAAAGTGGAACATCCCCTAGAATTAGTTATAGATGTTTGAGGCTACCGTATGGGTGCTAGGAGGTGATCTTAGATCTGAGTCATTTCTCAAGCCCACAAAAAATACCATTTTATTCATTTACTTATTTATTTATTTATGTATTTATTTACATTCAAAATGTTGCCCCCAGTCCTCCCTCAAAGACTTCCTCCCCCTTTTACCCCCTTTTCTCCTCCGAGAGGGCAGATCCCCTTCAGAGTATTCCTCCTACACGAGCATCAACTCTCTGAAGGATTAGGTATATCCTTTCCTATAAGACAAGACAAGGCAGATCTCTACTACATATGTATCTGGGGCTTCACACCAGCCAGTGTATGCTCTTTGATCGGTGGCTCAGACTCTGGAAGCTCCCAGGGGTGCAGGCTAATTGACACTGTTGGTCTTTCTGTGGGGTTGTCAACCCCTTCAGCTCCTTCAATCCTTCTCCTAACTCTTCCATGGGAGTCCCCGACTTCCATCTAATGTTCATGGGTATCTGCATCTGTCTCAGTTAGTTGCTGTATAGAACCTCACATAAGGCTGCTTTGCTAGGCTCCTGTCCCTGTCTGCAAGCACAACATAGTGAATCATTAATAGTGTGACAGATTGGTGCCTGCCCAAGGGATGCATCTCAAAATGGGCCAGTCACTAGTCAGCCATTCCTTAACTCTCTCTGCTCCATCTTTGTCCATGCATTTCTTTTAGACAGTACCAATTTTGGGTCAAAAGTTTTATAGGTGGGTTGGTATCCCTGATCTTCTACTATGAGTCCTGTCTGGTAACTGGAGGTGGTCTCTTCAGGGTTCCATACCAACTGTTGAACATTACTCCTAAGATCTCCTGCATTGATTCCTGTGAGCCTCCCTCATCCCAGGTCTATGGAACTTATGAAAGAACCCCCCTACCATACTCAATCCCTAGCAGCTGCATATTTCCATTCATTCTTCTAGCCCTCTGGGACTCTCTTCTGTCTCTCCCCATTCCTAATCCTGCTCCCCCTATACCCATAGCGTTCTCCTCCCCTACCTAGTTTTCTCCCTCCCTCTGCCTCCCATGACTATTTTGTTCCCCCTTCTAAGTGTGATTCAATTATCCTCACTTGGGCCTTCTTTCTTGTTTAACTTCTTTGGGTCTATGAAGGATATATGGCTATTCTAAAGATTTTGGCTAATATCCACTTATCAGTGAGTATATAACACACATGTCATTTGGGGACTGGGTTACCTTACTCAAGATGATATTTCCTAGTTCCATTCTGATTGATATAAGGTGGAATCTCAGGGTTGATTTGTTTTTCTATCATGACTAAGGATATTGAACATTTCTTTAGGCACTTCTTGGCCATTCAAGATTACTCTACTGGGAATTCTCTGTTTAGTTCTGTATCCCATTTTTATTGGGTTATTTCATTTGGGAAAGTCTAACTTCTTAGGTTCTTTATATATTTTAAATATTAGCCCTCTGTCAGATGTAGGGTTGTGAAGATCTTTTCCCAATCTCTAGGCTGTTGGTTTGTCCTATTGGCAGTATCCTTTGCCTTACAGGAGATTTTCAGTTTCATGAGCTTT
>NC_045030.1:126717216-126718290 GCF_008632895.1 Mastomys coucha
TATACATATCTGTTAAGTCCATTTGAGTCACAACCTCTGTCAGTTTAATTATTTCTCTGTTTAAAAAATCTCATTATTATACTCAACTTTAGCTTTTTAACCTGTAATACTAGGTTATTCATTTATCTTCTTTGAAGCCCAGATTCCTCATTGTTAAATGAGAACTGGGTTAGTTTATATCTCTGAAGTTTCTTATCTTATTATTTCTACTATTTCCTGTTTCTAGCATTTTCTGATTCTATGTGCCTATTTGATGATTACTAAGAATTAATTTTCAGTTCATTAGGTAAGGTGTGAATTCAGGAAGACTGAGTTGTAAATACAGAACTCTAATTGATAATTTGATATATGAAGCCTCAGGACAGTGAAAGGAAAATGAGGTAAGTTGTAAATGCAGCTGAATATAATATATGCAAATGGAACTCATTCTACTGTGATACACAATACTCTGCTCCTTATTTTGTACTCCCTTTCCAGTATTACCTCCTTTAAATTTATTGTCCCACATGAGTTTCAAAATATCTGCAGTGTTCAAACTGAATCATGACACTCCTCTGTTTTAAAGTAAGTGGCCTAAGGTCAAAAGTTAATCTTAGCATATATGACTCTATTCGTGATATAGTACCTCAGACACTATTTTAAACAACTTTCCTATGCCCCATATTATAGTCATATCCCCCACTTCTGCCTTCTCTTTCTTGTTTGAATGATGTTTCCTGGGGAAATGAAGCATACAGATGTCTACTCGCCCATGACAAACCAAAGAAGTGATCACGTCAAAGTCCACTTGGTGAAACAATGATTTTTTTATTATGATTACTAACAGGAATATTGGTGAGGGGTTATTATGGGAGGACAAAAGATTCACAGGAAGCTGCCTCACCAAAACGAACATTCCAGCAATTGTTACTGCTTCTATTATTTTGAGCAGGGAACATTGTAAATCATTTAAGTTTCAACTTTCTTAGACCTATAAAATTTGTTTACATCCTTTGCCTCATGAGCCTGCCATATTCTTCCTGCCACATTATTACTGAAGAGAATGTTTCAATTAGGAGTAAACTACTGAAAATC
>NC_045030.1:126718387-126725803 GCF_008632895.1 Mastomys coucha
ATTATATAGTAGATCCAAACTGAATTAAAGCTCATTAAAAGAATTCTAAAAGTGAAACTTCTCACCTGATTATGTCTAATCTAAGCCACCAAGTCCAGATAGTCAGGTATAGGTATATTGATTTGAAAATGACTAGAAGGGTTTTCAACTTGTAGGTCATTTGGTTAGGACGGTACTTACTGAAAATGTCAATTCACTATCTATAATGAAAACTAAGGTCAATTCACTCCAAGTACATGAATACTAACATTTATAAAGGATGAAGAAGCAATTTGGATATCAGCAGTCTGTTTCTCCTTGATAAAAATAACTTAAAAAACCTTGTCTTAGTTACTTTTCTTATGGTTATAATAAAATGCCAGACAAAAGCAGCTTCAGAAAGGAATGGTACTGTCGATAATGATAAGGAAGTCAAGACAGCAAGAGCATGAAGCTACTAGCTATATTGTATCTGTGGTGGAAAAGAAGAGAGTGATAAACATTCATATCCAGCTATGTGCATTTTTGCATTTTAGAAAGGGAGCCCCTCAGTTTTAGTGTGTTTCCTTCCACTATTTCCCCAAAATCTTTGTTCCTTTTCACTGTAGAGCTGGATAAGGAGAGTAAAGAGTAGTCATGTCACATGTCACATAAGAACATTTTCTGCCATAAAATTGGCCCCATCAAACCAATTAGTCCATATTGTTTTATTGGGGTTTTATGTGTTTGTTTAATTTGATTTTCACTTTCTTGGGTTTTGATTTTATCAGTGAGAGAGGGAGGGAGGGAAAGAAGGAAAGAACAGGAAGCTAGGTAGGTACAGAGGTGATCTAGGAGGAATTGGAGAAGAAAGCATATAATGAAAATACTTTCTATGAGAAATAAATATAAAAATATATCAAATAAATTTTATTCAGGTTCTCAGAACATAAATAAAATATGTCCAGATTTTTGAACAAACTATCATATAAGTGACTCCATGACTAGTTCCCCATAGAGTCCTTGTTCCCCTCTGAAACATCATTAGCCAGGTCTCTACTATTTCCATTTTTACCCGTACAGTTCCCACCTAAAAGGATCATTAAATTCTCCTTTGAGCATGCTGTCAATTTTCTAGCCTGAAGCACCAAACTCCAGCCATACACCAGACTCAAACAGTCAGTTTACTAAAGCAACAATGCCCTTGGGTTTTGGTACCACTTTTCTCTTAGTTATGTTTCCCATTGCTGTGATTAAATAATCAACAAAAACAGTTTAAAGAAAGAAGAATGCATTTTGACACTCAGAGGATGTAGTAGACAGTAATAAAGATACCATGAGGAAAGGAGGTTAAGGCCGCTGCCCACATTGTGTCTGCCATCAGGAGTAAGAATGATAAATGCTTGTTCTTCACTAGTTTTTTCTTGGGATGTAGTGCAGGATCCAAGTCCAGGGAATAGTATGGCTCATTTTTAAGGTGAGTCTTCCCACACCCATTAATATAATCAAGATAATACCTCACAGGCATAGCCACAGTCTTGTTTCATAGATGATTTTAAAACTTGTCAAGTTGAAGTCCTATAATAACCATTAAAATCACCAAACAGCAATACAGTGTGGCTACTTCAGTTAAGCCTACATATCTAATATCAATCTTGTTCAACACAAATTATCTTCCTTGAAATACTTTATTATATCAAGTTCTAATTATAAATCATACGGTGTATTTGCCATTTCCTTAAATAGTCTGAAATTTTAAAATATACACACGAATTTCAGCCAGTGCCATTGCATCCGAATGGCCATTAAATCTGTAGTTTTGTTCAGCATCTATGTGCCTTATTAATCTAAAACCTGAGTACTTTCCTTATCATGCATAGTTATGGGAAGGGAATTCTAAACTCCGTTTGGAATCTGAACTGGGCTTTGAGAAATTGGGTAGAGCTAAAATGTTGGAAAGAAGAGAAAAGCATTTGCAAAGGGAGAAAGAACCTAAACAAATAATGGAAGGCATGTGGTACTTATCATTTGAGTCAGGTAGCAAAGAGCTAGGTCTAAGTGGAACAGAGGATGCAGATTTAGGAAACTTGGCATGACAGCTTCCTCTACCAAGAATTTTCTCTTCTAGACATTTTATTTCTTTCTAGCTGACATGTTATGTTATAGTCCTTTTCTTCCCACCAAATCTAGATGAGGTGTATTCTAATATCATTTCTTGACATTCTTTCCTTCCCTAGCAAATAATTTATTAGACCTAATATTATTTTTCTGACTATTCATTTATCATTCTTTGTGAACTAGCAGTTCCCAACTTTCAGTATGTATCAGAATCACCTAGACTGGGGATCGACAAATGACTGTTCAATGGCCAAATCCAGCAAAGCCACCTGTTCTACAAATAACATTTTATTGAAGCATAGTCACACTCATTATTTATGTATTTCCATGCCTGCTCTCATGCTCCAACAAAAAACTGAGTCATTGCAGCAGGGACCATATATCTACAATACTTGAAGTATTTACTGTTTGGCCTTTTATAGACAAAGAAAAAAAAAAGAAAAGAAAAAAGAAAAAAATCTGCCACCCATCAACCTGCAGCCCTGTGAATCTAACTTCATTGAGCTCCCATCTTCAGAGCTGTTGATTTGGGAATCTAAGAATAGGGACCAAGCTTAAACACATCTGATAAATGTTTAGGTAACACTTATTCTGATTCTGGCCTGGGACACCTTTAGAAATATTTCCCTAGGGTAGAAAAGATCAATCTTGACTGAATAATAAAACCATCTACGGGACTTTTAAAAATACTAATCATTGCACACTTAAATGAGAATTTTAGAGATGAGAGTCAGATTTTTATTCCATGTTAAAATATCTCAGGTGAAGCAGGGTGGCGGTGACACACACCTTTCATCCTAAGACTCAAGAGACAGGGGTAGGCAGATCTCTGAGTTCAAGACCTGCCATTAGGTCTACAGATAGTTTCATGACAGCCAGAGCTACACAGAGAAAATCTGTCTTAGAAAGAAAAAAACACTAAATAATTAAAACAATTTATAAAATCCTTTTTAAAAAAAAATCAGATGATTCTAACTGAACTATTGCTGCGAGTTCTGTGATTCTATGAGAGGATATCATAATTGAATTTAAGAAAATTCCCAGCCTGTAAATGATTTGTCAGAGAATTTGTGGGGGTATGTAAAACTAGGGTTAGAATTTAAAATGAGCTGAGACAATACAACTTTTCCATTGTATTTGGTACCTCAGAGATTTGAACTTCTAGGTCTCTAGAATCAGTTTCTCTGACTTTTACTTTCCTCAGGAATGCAGGCACAAGTAAAGGCTTTATGACAGGAAGACCCCAGGCTGTCACATACGCAGGTCAGCAGATTTAACCAGAGCTGAGAACAACACAACTGACTCACTTTTGGGCAACAAATAAAAGAATTTGAACGCTTCCCTAAGACACTAAATCCAACAAGCATTGTGAATGTGGTTGTTTTACAGGTTGAGTTGAAGAGACTAGCAGGGGGTAAAAATAAGAGGTCAGAAGACTGTCAACCAGAAGTTCCTTTGTTGTAGAGAATAGTTTTGGCTATCCTGGGTTTTTTGTTGTTCCAGATGAATTTGCGAATAGGGTGGGGTGGCAAGCATGGGAAGTGGGAGGCAACAGGGGTTTGTTCTTGTTTTTTGTCTGTTTGTTTATTTTTTGGAGGGAAAACTGGGAAAGGAGAAATCATATGACATGTAAATAAAGGAAATATCTAATAAAAATAAGAAAGAGGAAAAAAAAGTACTGATGCTGTGGATTACAATGTTAAGAAAATGTTCTTTTATCTATAAATAATAATAATCAATAAACTTCTTGTGGCATGCAATTATTCTAGTTGTATAAATAGAATAAATACACTTAGTATATTGTGATTTTAAATAAACTTACTAAACTTTTTGTAGAAATAAAAAAAAAAGACTGTCAAAACCAACTGATTTGTGGAGGAGGGGTATGGATTCTCTTAAATGGTTTGTTTCCATTGTAAGAAGAAGCAATGTCAACAACCTCTTCTAAATTATTCTCAGAAGAAAAAACACATAGACTACCTTTTTTCTCCTACTATAGACAAAATAGGAGCAAATAGGAAATTTCCACTTTTAAAAACTTCAAATGAGAACAGTGACATCATCTCTCTTCTATTTGTACAATCTACCATGCCTGTGCATCATATGGCTCTGCCTTTTAAAACACGATTTCAGTAATAATACCCCCTTTAGTTTAGAGGGAAACACAGTAAAAGACAAAGGGGATGGGTCTGGGTGGAGATAGAAGCCTAGCTGTAATGCAATAATTCTCTGCAGTCTAGAAAGATGACCCAAGAATACCAATGAACTGAAAGGAAAAATAAATAAATCTGACAGAAAAACCAGGTGAAAAATGAAAGTAAATCTGAATGTAAGCAGAAGAAAATGCTGCCAATTAAGTGGCACATATTGGAGTGTACCAATCTGTAAGGACAAGTACAGAAAAATCTATTTAATGAACGTTGAATAGTTATAGAAGAAATGAGTGAGTAGTTATAAGTAGATTATAGACAGATATGTACATTGCAGAATATCATTAGAAATCATTTCACTGATGTTTTTTCTAAGCTACCCAGCTTCCAGTTCCTGGCCATCCAGGCAGTATCAGACATGGGCCTCAAGTTAGACATGTTACTGGTTGATTACTCACACAAGTTCTGAGCCATTATTTCCCCAGCACATCTTGCAGAATACAGGTTATGGAAGATTTTGTGGCTGGGTTGGTGTCCTGATTCCTCCACTTGAAGCCTTGCCTGATTATAGAACACGGTTGGTTCAGGTACTGTATCCCCGACTACTAGGAGTTCTTGCTAGGGTCACCCTAGTTGTAAGTGAATATTGGCTGTTGAGTAAATGATAAAATGCTATGATCTAGACACAGAAAAGCTAAATAACAAGGAAAGCTCTAAAGTGGGTGCATAGAGCTCCATGGGAAGGGGAAATAGAATAGATTTCATAGGGAGTGTGTGGGGATAGGAACAGGAGGGATCAGGTGGTGGAGTGGAGGGAGAATACAGGAAGAGAAAACTGAAATTGAGTTGGGGTGCACTTCAGAGGCAATGCAGAAATGTAGTATTGCAGAAACTCCCATGATTTTCATTTGACTTAATGATTGATCAATTTAATCACATTATTGTAGAAAATGAGGCAAAATTAGAGATGTTATTCCTTAAAACTTATGTAAAATACTGACTTAATGCTTACAATATCTTTGTTTACTTTGGATTTTAAAATATATACCTAGGAAATCTATTATATTATTTTATATATAAAAAAACTAAATTTTCTTTGCAAATGGAAATCTTCAAGAAGCTTAAATCACACTAGCTTGTGGCATATTTTCAATTTAAGATATAACAATTTGCTTTATATGTAGTTATACACTATTTTGTAAAGCACCATATTAACATGCAAACAATATAAGAAGAGAAAATGGAAATGAAACTGTGACAACACCAGAAAAAAAATGTTGCAGGAAAATAAAAACAAAACAAGCAGCTGAAGTCAGGTGCATATTGTGAGACAGAACATCCCTCGAGAAAGAAACCATAATTTGTATTCATAATGAACTAGCAGCCAACTAAGAGAGAAGCATACCATTCTATACAATTTGGTTGTCCTTGAGATTGTTTAAAGTTATTTGTAAAAAGCATTTTCTGTTACAAAGAAAAGAATTTATATATGAACTCTCATAAAGATGCTGTGGAATGTGATAAACAATAACCCAAAATCAACAATACTTGAAATACACTACCCATATTCACACAGTAGTTTCTTATATATATTTTATGTGATGGTTTCAATGCTGTACTTTCTGATGATTACCTGGCCTAAGGAATTATTCTATTCTACTTGCTTAGTGAAGAGGTACATGTGAAATATTGTACAAGGCCAACTATATTCATAGAAAAAGAAAGCCTTAACTCTGTCCAGGGGCATGCCAAGAAAACAGTATATGCATGGCAAAGGTATTGTTCCCCATAAAAATATTGTCATTCTCATAGGATATAAATGAATGCCCAGGAATATAATAATTTTATTTAGCTTGTATTAGTAAACATGTGCAACAAATGCTCACGTTAAAATGAAAGCCAACTTCATAATCACACCTTTAGAACATGGGTTTGACAAATCTCACTTCCAGAGCATAAGGCGTTCTTTCAGTAAGCAAAACTGTCCTCATCCTAGACATCTTGATGTTTGGCAGAGCCATATAACTGACTTTTGCCCCAGAAACGTGGTTGGGAGTTTTATCACTTACAGAGTGAGTGAATGAAATATCCCTGGCCAATTCCCTGATGGGATGAATTGAGATAATAGAATAATAGAGAAAAATGATAGGCTATAATCATAAAATCACAAGATCCTTAAATTGCTAATTTTTTGCATGGAAGAATGCTTAGGACTTGCCTGAAACCTACAGCCCAGCAGAAATATTTTTTTTTAAAAATGAGACTTTATTCTAAATTCCAGCGAGGTATTTTTACAGCACAAGTTTCGCTCATGGTGGCTAATAAAGTATTCATATGGATATAATGTTCTCTCTGATAAATATCTAGATTAAGTAGCTGAATATTTATATATCTAAATGATGAAAGAATCTATTCCATAAAACTTTAACCATGTTAAATATGTGTTATATAATGAACAACAAAGTAAAGAAAAAATTTGCATGTAAGTATTATGTCAATTCCTTCTTTCTGGAAATAATTGAATAAGACACTGTCCATGAAAGTCTCTCTGTTGGTTAGTACTCTGGCAAAGGAAACAGAATATTCAAATAGAAAAATGCTTCAACAAAGGCTTTCTTCTTAAGCTATTGGTATACTTAAAATGAAATAACAAAGAAAGAACAAGCAAGTTCATATTAATATTCCAAGTTAAAACCACAATATTTTCAATCTGAAAATAGTAAAAGTGACAAAAGGGTTCCCAGAATCCAGGTAGAGTGATAACCTTGGCCTTTGGGTGGAAAGGTGAAACTACAGCGAATTTATAACCTGGTTTCTCCTTCTCCAGCCATTGGGTCTTCAGTAAGCTAGTTTCACTGGCTGGGTCCAACAATAAAGTTGGGCAGAGGAGAGTCTATTCATAGTGTCCAAAAAGGACCATTATTTAAGGTATAAACACAGGTAGATGTGTTAAATATGTGTCTGTAGGAGAAATAATGAATGGTATTCAAGATACACATTCAAAGTCATATCATCTGCATAATGGATGTTCAACAATTGTTTGTTTTGTGTTATACTGACTAGATATTATTATATGATAGATCATTTATATATACTCTTAAGGTAATATAAGGAAAGATTCTATCAAATACCCACGGGAGGAGTTGTGGAGATTAACTATGGAGCAGAGACTGAAGGAAGGGTAAGCCAG
>NC_045030.1:126727248-126728188 GCF_008632895.1 Mastomys coucha
ATATTCTCCAGATCCATCTATTTCCCTAAGAATTTCATAAATTTCTTGTTTTTAATAGCTGAGTCATACTCCATTGTGTAAATGTACCACAATTTCTGTATGGTAGGGAATTCATCCTTTGATCAAAGATTTGTAAGTCTTTTGCTTTTTCATTTAGATTCATTCAGATATGCCCTCATAGTCTATTAGCAGAAAATAGTAATTCAGGATATTTTCTCTAGCTGTTTTGATTGCTTTCTGATGCAGGTTTTAATCATTTCCATATGACATTACCTTCACATGATAGTTAGCAGCTATTAATGAAGGCTTATAGTTCATTTCTAGGTACTTTTTGAGCATTCATAGAGGTCCAACCTTATTCAAAATGTAAGATATTAGCAGAAATTTTCTTTAAGATATCCATCCTCTTCCAGACACTAAGGAGCCAATAAACTACTTCCATACATTCCAATCTTCCCACCAGAAAGGCCTTTCTGGACCTTTCTAGTCCATTGGAAATAAAACTCCTTTGTGCAGCAATATTCATTTTCTGCTGGAAACTGCATTTTATCTAACTAGATACTACAGTGTTTTAAGCCTGTATATGGAAGTAGGTTTCATACACGATTACAGAACACTATATGCTATCATTTTTTTTCAACTGAAAGTTTGTTTTCAGTCAAGTTTACACCTCTGGAGACTAGTCTCAGGTATACTTGGTTCAGTTATATAGGGTAATTATTTTAATCTAGAATGTAAGTGCAGAAATCTGAGCAAGATAGATAATGCTATCCAGATTAAGGAATTTGTTTATAATTCTCTAACATTCACATTTTTCAACCAACCATGAATACCTCAATTTACTCATCCTTTGTATAAAAGAGAAAAGCTATTGTTTTCTGGCCCTTTAGTGCTCATTTGCTTTTTCATCTAAAGTCCAAGTGTGCATTGCACATAGTCC
>NC_045030.1:126728598-126733391 GCF_008632895.1 Mastomys coucha
CCATTTTCTCTCTATAACTGATTAAAATTAAATATATCAACTTCTATCTCTTATATAACACCTCAGTCCATATTGTTCTCATGATTTCCCCAAAGCACTAAAATAGCTTATTGTCATGGCCTCTTTCAAGGTCAATTTTTTTTTTGCCAAGATAAAATTTTAAAAACTAAATATGCTACTTAGTATTAACTCTTTTTACCTGTTCAGACTTCATGTCTATTATGAAAATTTCCATTATTCCCTAAGTGGAGTTAACATTCCTTCTCCTTGATGTCCATCTCTCTATTGTAGAATTTAACATATCATATTGAATCTGCTTGTATATGCATTTCTCCATTCTATTTGGAGTTTAATGATTATGTCTGCCACATTTTCTTCATATCCAGAACTATTCTAAGATACACTAATTATGTACTACATAGTCATTGAAATATTAACCATTATAGTAACCACATAAGGTTAAGATTTGGAATGTCTTAGCTAAAATGCAACTATTAATTTCAAAGGGAATTGTCCTTTCTACTGTTTAAATAATGTTTAAAGCATTCCAGTGGTACTATCACAAAGAGGAAAAACAAAAGCTTGATACTAGTTTGTAGTCACTATAGTGGTGAAAAATGACAATCAATGAGATTATATGTACCAGAGCAAAATCAATGTGCATAGTCATAAGGAAAGCACAAACCTAAAAAAAATATTAGAATATAAAACAGCAACAATAACAACAAAATAATATTGTCTACAATGGTCAAAGAGGAACTCAAAACAAATGATATCAACCTTTCTGCCATATAGAGGGCTTGCTTTGAATACAAACTGGGTGCTATTTTATTTTTTCAGAAAAAAAAATGTACATTTGTTCTTCATTCTCTTTAATGTGAAATGGCTCCCTATCCTAAACTGTTATTGCCATAAGTGCTATGGTCTAGCACAATGCACCCTTACCATCCTCATTTTGCTGCATCTATTTGTTATTTTAACTCTAATTCATTTATAGAATCGCCAGGATTGTAGAATTCGAGGATTCAGACTTCCTTGTCTGCACTATTGCTTAAAGATATCCCTGAAACTTTACTTAAAGCTATGGGTGGAATACTAAAGTGACAAATAAAGAGCATAATGTAGATCAGTGAAATTTTACCCTTGGGCACACAAAAGTCACAATGGAATGAAGGGAATAAAGATAGAGGCACACAAAAAGTATAACTCTTAGTATGGGAGCCACAAACCTTGTAGATATGGCCCTTCTTTATAATAAGACTTTATTATATTTTCCAATGGATACATAGTATTTTAACTTGTTGAGGATATATGCAAAAAGGTATGGAAAGAATGTATGTATGCAAAAAATATGCAAAAATGTATTCAAAGAATGATTACTATAGCAGTATAAAATATTGAAAGTTAGAATCCATGTTAAAAGAAACACTGCATGATGGAGTTCATAAAGTGGAATACCTGCTCTTTTTAAAACTGAGAATAAACAAATACCTTGTTAATTCAGATTGTTTGATGATGCATTTTAACGTTATTGTAGTAAAATGGGTATGCTCTCGTTTCTAAATCCCCTGTGTACCACAAGTACCCGGAAAACTTTGAGAAGCCTCCACACACAAAACAGAAGAGCCTACACTCATGATTAGCAATACTCAAACATGAATCTCAGACACATATGAACTTTAATTCAAAGAAGATTAGTTTGTTTATTAAAGACATGAAGGGCAAGGATGAGGAGAGATTAAAGGAGATTGGAGAATGGTACCAAAGCACACAGATACAGAAAGGATATAATTTAGCATTCTGTAGTAGAGTGGGGTAACAATATTTTATAGTATTGTTCAGGTCTGGAACAATACTAAAAAGTAGAATCTAATTGGCTCTAAACATAGATTAAAATAAGAAAAAAGTTCTAATTAGCCTGGGATAATAAGTGCACACATATACTGAAATGTTTCCATTTACCTTTTAAATATATGCAACAATAATTGAAAGGGCTCTTAAAAAATAAGATACAAGATGCACAGCTTGTTCACCAATCACTCCTTGTAAAGCTGATATTTGCAAACATGGGGAAGCTGAAAGAAGCAGAGAAGGAAGCAGAAGGGGCCACAAGGCAAAAGTTTTGTGTAGATGTGCTGGCTATATATTTATAATACTTACTAACTTTGGGGATATGAAGTTTCCAAACAAAACTGCAAAGAAATGAAAACATCCAATTATCTGAGCTTTAAATATTCTGTATAACTGTCCTCTTTCACTAGATTTGTTTCCAGAACGTAGATAGTATTAATAGACAAGACTGTATTTCTTCAATGTGTGCAACTATATATGCCCTGAAAAGTCAGAATAATGAGGACCTCAGTAGTAACTAGAATTTTTCACATTTAAAATATCTAATTATATTTATTCCTGACAGAAATAAAAATATTTAAGCACTAAGGATTGAGTGGGTAGATTTAATTTTTATGCATTTATATTAATAAAAAGCAACATTACGTTTTTAAAAAGCTTTCTCTTTTGAATGGGATTTTTAAATTAGCTTTCCAAACAAATTCATTAACTATTGCATTTGATACAAGATTTCCAGAAGTATGACTGATTAACATTTTAAGTGAACATGAAGGTTATATTAACCAGAATGACAACAACTAATTTTTTTTAAAAGTCCATATTTATTAAATTTCTATTTCTTGCAATTGCTGTGGCCCACAAAGCATGTTGGATGGGTCATATTTAGCATTTCTTTATTGAGGCCCACATTCATGTACTATGTACACAAAGAAGGAAGTAAAAATTAAGCAAGGGTCTTTCCTTCGTGTTCACTGTATACTATAGGGGGTATTCAGAAAGGTTTATCATAACATTCTATAGCTTGGTATTACATAGTACAATGATATTGCAAAATGAGTATGCCTGAATAACACAGAAGGATTCAAGGAAAGTCAACTCATTACCTGGATCTGGTAGCAGAAGAATTTTAGTATGACAAATGTACAGAAGAGATTGCTGTAGGGAAGAATGTGCACATTGCTTTTTCTAAATTGGATATTACAATGCTTAATTGGCAAGAAGAAAGAAAAACAAGGAAAGATGTCGCTAGAGTAGTATTTCAGGAATACCAGGGATGTACAATCTTTTAGTTTTCCTAGGCTAGACTGAATGAAAAGGAATCATCCAGGACCACACATGAAGTATACAAACACTGTAAAAAGCTGATGAAGAAAAAAAAAGGTTTACAATTAATCCTAATTATAAAGTATCTCATTCAGGGAATTTATTTTAAATTTGTGATCAGTGGAGCTAGAGAGATGGTTCAGTGGTTAATAACACTTGTTCTTGCAGAGGATGCAGACTCAATTCCCAGCACCTATATGGTGGCTCACAATCATGACTAACTCCAGTACCAAGGAATTTGACAACTTCTTCTACACTCTGTGGGTCCCAGACTTAGTTGTGGGCAGCAGTCCAAATACTCATATACAAAAAATAAAATAAATAAATAAATTCTTAAAAAATAAGTAAGCAGGTACTAATTTTGTGTATGCTAATAAAAATGAACACATAAATAATAAAACTATCAATTTTGATATTTTTATTATAAAAGTTAAAGAAAAGGAACTAGTGAGCTATCTGACATTGTTTTAGAAAGATTCTTGAATTAATACCTGTATTAATGGATATCATTGTGATTCTGAGTTCTCATGGGTACTCATCAGATATTTTTCTAATTTTGTTGTGAATGTGCTTTGTTTCTGATAATAGTTGTTCATAAGTTTATGTACTTGAAATAGTGATAACATCAATAATACATGATTATGAAGTAACAAATATTTGTCTGTTTGAAGATAGGTTATACAAAATTCTAAGATAGACAATCAATTTTTCTTTTTTCAGCATTATTTTCTTTTTCTATTAGATATTTTCTTTATTTACATGTCATATGATATTTCCTTTCCCAGTTACCCCTTCGAAAATAAAATAAAATAAAATAAACCAAAAATAAAAAACAAAAATGAAAACAAACAAACAAAAAAAAAAACCCTGCTCCCTCCCCTCCCCCCTACCCCTGCTCATCAACCCACCCTTTCCTGCCTACTGGCCCTGGCATTCCCCTACACTGGGGCATAGAACCTTCACAGGGCCATGGGTCTCTCCTCCCATTGATGACCGACTTGGCTAACCTCTGTTACATATGCTCCTGGAGCCATTAGTCCCATGTGTACTCTTTGGTTGGTGGTTTAGTCCCTGGGAGCCCTGAGGGTACTAGTTAGTTCATATTGTTGTTCATCCTAAGGGGCTGAAAACCCTTCAGCTCCTTGAATCTTTTCTCTAGCTCCTTCATTGGGGACCCTGTGCTCAGTCCAATGGATGGTTGTGAGCCTCTACTTCTTTATTACTTAGGTACTGTCAGAGCCTCTCAGGAGACAGCTATATCAGGCTCCTGTCATCCAGCACTTGCTGGCATCCACAATAGTGTCTAGACTTGATGATTGAATATGGGAAGGGTTCTTAGGTGAAGTAGTCTCTGGATTGTCCTTCCTTCAGTCTCTGCTCCATAGTTAGTCTCTGCAACTCCTTCCATGGGTATTTTTGGTCCCCTTTTAAGAAGGATCAAATTATCCACACTTTGGTCTTCCTTCATCTAGAGTTTCTTATGAATTGTGGATTGTATTTTGGATATTCCAAGCTTCTGGGATAATATCCACTTATCAGTGTGTGCAGACCATATGTGGGGTTTTTGGGATTGGGTTACCTCACTCAGAATGATATTCTCCAGATCCATCCATTTCCCT
>NC_045030.1:126733401-126759538 GCF_008632895.1 Mastomys coucha
TGCTTCTCAGCCATTCGGTATTCCTCAGTTCAGATGATGCCAAGTAGTCTTAGTTTCTGTTGGTAAGATTCTTGTCTTTGCCTTTCTCCATCTGTTGTTCTCTGGTGTTAGATGTTCTTGCTGTCTCTGGCTGGAACTTGTCTCCTGTGGGTCTGTAAGCCTGTGTCAGCACTTCTGGGAAATCAGCTCTCCTCTGGTAAAACCTGTGCACAGAGGAATGTGGATCAGTAGTCCCTCTTGAGTCCTGGGGTCAGAGCACTCTCTGGAGGCAAGCTTTCTTCTTTCGGGGAAGGAGCAGAGAGGGGTATGGATTCACTGACCCTCCTAGGTCTAGATGGAGGTAGAAAGGATCCTGTCCCAGCTTCTCTGCCACTTCTGAGGTCTGTGGCATAATCAATTTTTTATTAAGTTGAATTGAAGTTGAAAGATTTCAAGTGAAATATTTGTGTCAAATAAATATGGAGTCATAAATATGCCAAAATACTAATAATTTTCCTAGAAATTTTTGAAATCTGTTTTCTTTTTTTATTGGATATTTTCTTTATTTAAATTTCAAATGTTATCCACTTTCCTAGTTTCCCTCCCTTCCAGAAACACCCTACCACATCCTCCCTCCCTCTGCTTCTATAAGGGTATTCCTCCACCCACCCATCCACTTCCACCTCCCTGCCCTCCATTCCCCTACACTCGGGCATCTATCGAGCCTTCATAAGACCAAGGACCTCTTCTTCCATTGGTGCATGACAAGGCCATCCTCTGCTACATATACAGCTGGAGCCATGTGTGCTCCTTTGTTGATGGCTTAGTCCCTAGGAATTCTGGTGGGTCTGGTTGGTTGATATTGTTGTTCTTCCTATGGTGTTGCAAGCCACTTCAACTCCTTCAGTCCTTTCTCTAACTCCTCTACTAGGGACCCCATGCTCAGTCCAATGATTAGCTGCTAACATCTGCCTCTGTATTTGTAAGGCTCTGTCAGGGCCTCTCAGGAGACAGCCATGTCAGGCTCCTTGAACATATAGGCACAGGGGAAAAAAATCCTGACCAGAACACCTATAGCTTATGCTGTAAGATCAAGAATCAACAAATGGGATCTCATAAAATTACAAAGCTTCTGTAAGGCAAAGGGCACTGTCAATAGAACAAAAAGAAAATCAATGGATTGGGAAAAGACCTTTACCAATCCTACATCCAATAGAGGGCTAATATCCAATATATACAAAGAACTCAAGAAGTTAGACTCCAGAGAAACAAATAACCCTATTAAAAATGGGGTACAGAGCTAAACAAAGAATTTTCAACAGAGGAATATCGAATGGCTGAGAAGCACCTAAAGAAATGTTCAACATCCTTAGTCATCAGGGAAATGCAAATCAAAACATCCCTGATATTACACTTCACACCAGTCAGAATGGCTAAAATCAAAAACTCAGGTGACAGATGCTGGTGAGGATGTGGAGAAAGAGGAACATTCCTTTATTGCTGGTGGGATTACAAGATGTACAACCACTCTGGAAATCAGTTTGGCAGTTCCTCAGGAAATTGAACATAGTACTACCTGAGGACCCAGCTATACCACTCCTGGGCATATAACCAGAAATGCTCCAACATGTAATAAGGACATATGCATCACTATGTTCATAGCAGCCTTGTTTACAATAGCCAGGAGCTGGAAAGAACCCAGATGTCCCTCAACAGAGGAATGGATACAGAAAATGTGGTATATTTACAAAATGAAGTACTACCAAACTATCAAAAATGATGAATTCATGAAATCTTAGGCAAATGAATAGAACTAGAAAATATCATTCTGAGTGAGGTAACCCAATCGCAAAAGAACACATATGGTATACACTCACTGATAAGTAGATAACTAGCCCAAAAGCTCCAAATAACCAGAATACAACTCAGAGACCACATGAAGCTCAAAAAGAAGGAAGACCAAAGTGTGGATGCTTCAGTCCTTCTTAGAAGGAGAACAAAATACTCACAGGAGCAAATATGGAGATAAAGTGTAGAGCAGAGACTAAAGAAAAGGCCATCCAGGGACTGTCCCACCCGGGGATTCATTCCATATACAGTAACCAAACCCAGACACTATTGTGGATGCCATGAAATCTGTTTTCAAATTATTAAATCGATATTAAAAGCAGGACTGCATTTTTCACTATTCACAAGACTATATTTATTCAATGTGTCAAAAATATATAAAATTGCTTGCCTTAATTTAACCTTGCCTTAATTTCACTTTCATTAGCAATGCTGTTATGACTTGAAACATTGTATTGATAAAATGTTTTCTCCTAAAAGCTCCATATTTAACTCATTTAAATGAGTGGTTTAATCGACTAAAAATGCTGAATAGTAAGCAAGAATTCCTCATCAAGTTTTGGCACAAATTTTGTTTTGGATGCCACAAACAACTTGATAACATTGTAAATCATAAAATCATTCATCATTTATACTCAACTCAGCTATTTTACTTTCAAAAATGGAATGTCACCCTAGTCAGAAGCAATACTTTTAAGGAATTGTTTGAATTGATAAGTATTATTCTCTTGCCCCTTACAAAACTCATAGTCTTAGTGATTATTTACAGGATATTATCAATTTTAAGTTCTTTTGCACATAAATTACCTTTATGTACTATGAAATAATAATTCATAAAATCTGAGTGTAGAGCATCAGTTGTAATTTCTTTTATAAGTTCCTCCTTTTTTATCTACCACCCTAAGGAAAAGGGAAAGCATCAGTAACTATCAGATTTGTTGAAAACAAGCTACGAAAGTTGCTTTAACATATTTTGCTATTTTTTATAATTCTCCTCATTATTTATGTTAACTAAAGGTGACAGGAGGAGCCACATATCATCAAATTATGGCATTTAAAAGTAGACATTTTAAGATCAACAATTGATAAATGGGACCTCTTAAACCTGAAAAGATTCTATAAATTAAAGAATACTGCCAATAGAACAAAGTGGCAACCTACAGTTTGGGAAAACATTCTTCACTAACTCTATATCCAATAGACAGCTAATATCCAATATATACATATACATAAATGTGCATATACATATATGTATATTATACATAGATACATATGTTATATATGGATATATATAGATATGTGTATATATTTTCAACAACCTTAGTTATCAGGGAAATGCAAATCAAGACAACCCTGAGATTCCACCTTACACCAATAAGAATGGCTAAGATAAAAAACTCAAGGGAGCACATGCTGGCAAGGATGTGGAGAAAGAGGAACACTCCTCCAATGCTGGTGGAATTGCAAACTGATACTACCACTCTGGAAACCAATCTGTTGGTTCCTAAGAAAATGGAAATAGATTTACCTGAAGGAGGTATACTGCTCCTGCACATATCCCACCATACCACAAGGACATGTACATGCTCCACCATGTTCATAACAGTCTTATATGTAATAGCCAGAAGCTGGAAGCAATCCAGATGTTCCTCAACCAAATAATGGATAAAAAAAAAGTGGTACATTTACACAATAGAATACTATTCTGCTATAAAAAGGACATTATGAATTTTGCAGGCAAATGGATGGAACTAGAAAATAACATCCTGAGTGAGGTAACCCAGACCCAAAAAGACATGCATGGTATTTACTCACTGATATATGGATATTAGACAAAAAAAAAAAAGTACAGAATATCCAAGATACAGTCCACAGACTCTAAGATGTTAAACAAGAAGGAAGGCCCAAGTGAGGATTCTTCAATCCCACTTAGAAGGAGAAAAAAAATAATCACTGGGGTAAGAAATGTAGAGGAACCTGGGAGGGAGAGGAGAGGAGAGAGGAAACTGGAGGAGTGTCAGGTATGGTAGGAGACAGTAGAGAAGCCATAGGGGCAGGAGAACAAAAGGAAATATGCAGCTTCTGGGAATGGGGAGTGGGGAGAACCTCTAGAATATTCCAGAGACCTGGGATATGAGAGGCTCCCAAGACTCAATGGGGTAACTTTAGCTGACATGCCCAACATTGGGAAGGTACAACCTGAGGATACCACTTCCAGTATTTAGACATGACCTCCAGTGGAGGGACGGGGACACCAGCCCTACTTCCAATTTTTGGACCTAAAATTGTTCCCATCTAAAAGGAACACAGGGACAAAAATGGGCAGAGACTGCAGGAATGGCTGCCCAGTGACTGGCCCAACTTGGGATTCATCCCATGGACTGACACCAAACCTACACACTGATGCTATGTTATGCTTGCAGAGAGGACACTAGGTCCTCTGAAAGGCCTACCAGCAGCTAACTGAGCCAAATACTTACAGCCAACCATTGGACTGACGTTGGGAACCCCTATGTAAGAGCTAGCAGAAGGATTGAAGGGGCTGAAGGAGATAGCAACCTCATAGGAATACCAATAGTATCAACTAACCAGGATTCCTACAAGCTCCCAGAGACTGAGCCACCAACCAAGTAGCATACACAGGCTGGTCAGAGGCCCCAGGCACATATGTAGCAAAGGACTGCCTTGTCTAGCCTCAGTAGAAGAGGATTTGACCAACCGTGTAAAGACTTGAAGCCTCAGGGAAGGAGGATGAGGGAACAGGGGTGAGTGCCTTCTCAATGTAGAAGGGCAGTGGGGATACTTCCATTCATTATCCTAGCCCTCTGTTATTCTCTCCTGTCTCTCCCCACACCTAATCGTGCCCCACACTTCTCCTCACAACATCCCCTCTCCTACTCACTTTTCTTCTTCCTCCCTCTGCCTTCTATAACTATTTTGTTCCCCCTTCTAAGTGTGATTTAAGTATGTTAGTTTTGGCTTTCCTTCTTATTTAACTCCTTCGGGTCTGTGGGGTATACTATGGGCACTCTGTACTTTATGGATACTATCCACTTACCAGTGAGTATGTGCCATGTAATGCTTTTTGGATCTGGTTTACCTCACTCAAGATGATATTTTCTAGTTCCATCTATTTGCCTGTAAAATTCATGATGTCCTTGTTTTTAATAGCTAATTAGTATTCCATGTGTAAATTAACCACATTTTCTTTATCCCTTCTTCAGTTGAGGGCATCTGGGTCGCTTACAATTTCTGACTATTACAGATAAAGCTGCTATGATCATAATGGTGATTGTGTCCTTGTAGTATGGTGAATCATCTTTTGGGTATATGCTCAGGAGCAGTATAGATGCAACTTCAGGTAGAACTATTTTCAGTTTTCAGAGAAACTGACAGATTGATTTCCAGAGTGATTGTACAAGTTTGCATTCACACCAGCAAATTGGGAATGTTCCCTTTTCTCCACATCTTGCCAGCATGTGCTGTCACTTGAGTTTTTATCTTGACCATCCTGATTGGTGTAAAGATGAATCTCAGAGTCATTTTGACTTGATTTTTCCTAATGATTAAGGATGTTGAGCATTTCTTTGAGTGCTTCCTAGCCATTTGAGATGTGCTGAGAATTCTCTGTTTAGCTCTGTACCCCATTTTTAATTGGGTTATTTGGTTTGTTGGAGTCTAACTTTTTGAGTTATTAGTAATTGGATATTAGCCATCTTTCAGAAGAAGTGTTGATGAAGATCTTTTCCCAGCCTGTAGGCTGTTGTTTGGTCTCATTGACAGGGTCCTTTGCCTTACAAAAATTTTGCAGTTCCATGGAGTCCCACTTATCAATTGTTGATCTAGGCCTGAGCTATTGTTATCCTGGTCAGGAAATTTTCTCCTATTAACAATGAGTTCAAGGTTATTTACCAATTTCACTATGAGATTTAGTATATCCCATTTTATGTTGAGGTCTTTGATCCATTTGAACTTGAGTTTTGTGCAGGGTGATAAATATTGATCTATTTGAATTCTTCTTCATACAGATATCCAGTTAGACCAGCACCTTTTTCATTGTATAGTTTTGGCTTCTTTGTCAAAATCAAGTGTACACAGATGTGTGGGGTTATTTCTGGGTCTTTGATTCAATTCCATTAATCAACCTATCTGTTTCTATATCAATAGTATCTAGTTTTATTACTATTGTTCTATAGTACAGCTTGAAGTCAGGGATTGTTATTCTTTTATTATTCATGATTGTTTAAGCTGTCTTGTTTTTTTGTTGTTTTTTTTTTCCATATGAAGTTGAGAATTGTTCTGTCAAGTTCTTTAAAAATTTGTGTTGGAATTTTGATGAGGATTGCATTGAATCTGTAGATTGATTTTGGTAAGATTGCCATTTTTGCTATGTTAATCCTACAGTTCTATGAGCATGGGAGATTTTTCCATCATCTGATATTTTATTTGTTTTCTTCAGGGGAGTGAAGTTCTTATATAGATCTTTCACTTGCTTGGTTAAAGTTATACCCAGATATTTTATATTATTTGTGGTTATTGTGAAATATGTTGTCCTGTAATTTCTTTCTCTATCCATTTATCATTTCTATAAAGGAAGGTTACTAATTACTTTGAGTTAATTTTATTTCTTCCCACTTTACTGAGGTTATCAGCAGTAAGCATTCTCTGGTAGAATTTTGAGCATCTCTTATGTATACTATCATATCATCCACAAATAGTGATACCTTGAATTCTTCATTTCCAATTTGTATACTCATTATTTTCTTTTGTTGACTTATTGCTCTAACTAGAACTTCAAGTACTATATTGAAAGACATGGAGAGAGTGGGCATTCTTGTCTTCTCCTTGATTTTAGTGGGAATGCTTCAAGCTTCTCTCCATTTAATTTAATGCTGGCTATTGGCTTGATGTATATATTGCTTTTATTATGTTTATATATGTGTTTGAATTCCTGATCTCTGCAAGATTTTTAAAATGGAGGGGTGTTAGATTTTGTCAAAGTATTTTTCTGCATCTATTGAGATGATAATGTGTTTTTATTGTCTTTCAATTTGTATAGTGGATTTCATTAACGTATTTTCATATATTGAAGCATCCTGCATTCCTGGGATGAAGCCTACTTGATTGTAGTCCATGATACATGTAGTCCATGTTCTCCTGGATTCAGTTTACAAGAATTTTATTCAGTATTTTTACATTGATGTTCATAAATGGAGTTGGTCTGAAGTTCTCTTTCTTTGTTTGGTCTTTGTGTGGCTTAGGTATCAGAGTGACTGTTGTCACAAGGTCTTTAAAAATGACCTTTAGAATGAGTTTGACAGTGATCCTTCTGTGTCTATTTTATGGAATATTTTGAGAAGTATTGGTATTAGATCTTCTTTGCAAATCTGTTAGAATTCTACACTAAACCCATCTGGCACTGGGCTTTTTTAGTTTGAGAGAATTTTAATGTCTGCCTCTATTTCCTTTGGGGTTATGGGACTGTTTAGATAGTTTACCTGATCTTGATTTAACTTTGGTAAATGGTATCTCTCTAGAAAATCAACTATTTCGTTTAGATTTTCCAGTTTTGTGGAGTACAACCTTTTGAAGTATGACCTAATGATTTTTTAAATTTCCTCAGTTTCTGTTCCTATGTCTCCTTTTCTTTTCTGATTGTGTTAATTTAGATAGTGTCCTTTTGCCTTTTAAAAGTTTTCTTTTGGGGTTATGTTCTGTTTTCTTTTGAAATATTATTGAAATCATTGTTGGGATTAAAATAATAATAGGTAAAGGAGTACGGTTTCATGAAAATTAACCAGCAGCAAAATAAAAAACAAATTTTGGGTCATTCCCCATATCAGCTGCTGCTAAATTAGTGTAAAAAGGAGCCCTGAGAAGAAAGCATGGGGAGGCAATCTGTAAGTCATAACTGAGGCATAGCAGTAACTTTAATAATCAAAAACATTTGTCTGTCTCCCAAATAAAATTAAATGCCTATCATTTATAATGATATGTTGAAGGATTATTAGTACAGTCTATGTTTAACTTTCTTGTTACCATGAGCATATGTAACATCTGGCAGTGTCAGTTTGACTATCTGAGCTTGGAAGATGACACCCTAGAAGCTGCACAACATCCTAAACTTGAAGCCATCTGTGTATACAAATCATGATTTGTATCCATTGATTTTGTGTGAGAGTGCAACATGACATCGACACCTACTGAATTCATGCTCAAGAGCCTCGCAAAAATTGCCCCAAAACTCATAATATTTTAAGGAAGTTCACAATTTTGTGTTGACAAATCACATTGATACCTATCCTGGGTCACATCCAGCTTTTGGGCCCCAGGTTGGACACTCATGAATAAGACCATCAAAAAGCTCATTTAGGATTCGGCTATAGTAAATGAAATAAGTAATATTTAGTCTTTGAATGTTTAACATAATAAGAAGCAGAACTCAATCACTCATTGTAATAGTAATGTTGTTCAAGTACATGACATAATGAGCTCCCCCAATAACAGCAATGTGGTGGTTTGAGTATGCTTGGCCCAGAGAGTGGCACTGTTAGGAGTTGTGGCCTTGTTGGAGTAGGTGTTGCCTAGTTGGAGAAAGTGTGCCACTGTGTGGGTAGGCAACGAGACCCTCCTCTTAACCACATGGCCTTGAGGTAAAGATATAAAACTATCTGCTCCTCCTGCACCATGCCTGCCTGGATGCTGCTATGCTCCTGCCTTGATGACAATTGACTGAACCTGTGAACCTATAAGTCAGCCCCAATTAAATGATGTCCTTATAAGAGTTACCTTTGTCACAGTGCTTGTTCACAGCAGTAAAATGCTAAGTAAGACAAGCAATAATATTGAGAATAATCAAAACTGAATATAAGAGAAAAAAAAGTAAGGGAGAAGCAAGTAGAATTTTCCAACCTAGAAAGAAAAATGAAAAATAAAAAGCTGAAATGAACAAAACTGACATTGCTGTACCTACAAGGCAACAAACTATTGAGATCCACAGGTATTTTCTGACAAAAGTCACTCTAGACAAGGAGTTCAAAACTTCCATTTCTCCTATCAGCCAGTGAAGTGACATAGAAGTTTCCCTCAATACTTCCTAACTGTTCACTTAAAAAAATTAAGTTTTGATTGATTGATTTGATTGATGACCTATGATATTCTTTCTACATCTATCATTCTATGGCCTCAAGTTTTTCGATAAGCAGGTGTGGAGTTCACAATTTAAGCTCTTAGCTCCTTGTCTAAAAAGAACATGAAAATCATTTCCATGGAGTGGTGGGTAAGACAGAATATGTTTGTGCCACTTAAAAAAATTGTGCATAAACATGAGAATGATCACACCTCATTATTGAGTCACTGATTATTCATTTCCCAGATTATCTATGACCTCCACTTCTCCTCTTCCTGTCTGCCAGGCTTTCTGGCATGCCTTTGTTCATTAACATTTGAAGTTCAGAGTGAGACAGGAAGGAGGAAAGTACAAGCATTACATTTTTCTGCCTATTCACAACTCTTTTTCTTTTAAATATATGTAAAAAGTAAGACAGTAGACTTCTATTATATGGGTTAGGACTATTCTCACAAATAACTAATATTCTAATACAGTAAATCAATCATAATTAATAAAAAACAAATAGGAAAGTAGATCTTTCTATTTTATTTTACTTATATTTATTTTATTTGTATCTGTGTTTTGCTTGCATGTATGTCTGTGCATCACATGCATGCTTTGTGCTCTTGGAGGTAAGAATAGGGTACCAGATCCCCTGGGACTGGAGTGACACAGGGTTTTAAATCAGCATGTGAATGTTAGGGACCAAAAATATCAGCTTAAACCTCTGTTCTACCTCTCATGCCCCAAAAGTGAACTTTTAAAGCAACAGATTTTTAAAACAATAGAAATAAATAACAAATAAAGTTAATTTAAAAATCAATTTTATTTCTTAGTGGGAAAAAGTATTCAATCCAATAAAATTTTGAGAGGCAGGAAATTAAGCTAAAATTCCTGCTAAGCTTAAAATTATTGAGACAACTATAACTTTTGGAATACTGTCCTGTCCCATGATCTAGGAGATGTAATGCTCAGATGGAAGTTCTTAGGTCTCCTAAGGAGAGACAGTTTGCTGGGAGTCATGAGAGTTTCTGTACTTTTCAGGAAACCAAACCCTTTCTCCATAGAAAGCACAAGTGAACTTATTAAAAAGGAACAGGATAAAGACATTCATCAGTGCAACATATAAGTAGTGCCATTCAGAAGGAGACAGACAGGTCTGACACTTTAGGAAAAAAAAAACAAAAAGTAAAAACTATTTAAGGATTCTAGATTTGGTGCATTAAAACTAACTTATGGATTCTAGATATGAAGCAATAAAATATCTTACGTTTTGGGGTGCTTTTCTTAGTATCATATATCAAAATATTCTTATATGTTTATCAATCATGTGGAAATTGTTATTGCGACTCAATGGCATTTTAATTAGATGGGCCAAACAAAGATTATATATGAGGATGTTTTAAATATTATGGAAAGCACAATATCATTGGAACAATTCTCCAGCCTTTATAACATCCATTGTGTGAAGAAGTTCTTGTACCTTATCTTAATAGCATTTATAGTGATCTTGTATCTTGGGTACTGCTATCTATAATTTACAGAAAACAAAATTACAGCTTGGGAAATTTATTAACTTGACACACAACTGATTAACTGTAAAATCAGAATTTTAACTAAAATTCCCAGATATCATATCTGATTTTAATATTTCAATGTTCATGTGTATTATATATTTTCTTTTCAGAAAAAAATCTAACCAGTCAACTTTCATTCACTGGACTGAGACTATCTGGGGAAAATACATCAAGGCTTATTTTGGCTCATGGTTTCAGAGGATTGGATCAATAGTTAGCTGATTCCATTTCTTTTAGACTTGTGGAAAGGCAAAAACATGATGAAAGAAGAGGACAGTAAATGAAAACTGCTTGCCTCATGGTATCCAGGAAACAGAGTCTGAGAGCAATCATAAAGCAAGCTATGTGCTTCAAATACATACAGATGCTGATTCTTTTCCTCCAATCATGATTTATTGCTTAATAACTAGCCCCATAAACTATGCACTCATCAATTTAACCTGAAGTTTGTGCCTTCATTATTTAATCAACTCTCATTTCTCATTTGCTCCAGTAGGTAGAAAGTAAGAAGTAAGTCTTCAACCCCTGAGACTTACATGGAGAGAACGACACATCTAAAGCATAATGTGCAATAAACTAAATAACCCCAGTGAACTCCATTCAAAGAAACCTACTACTTCAAATTGATAAACAAATGGTAATATGTACCCATTCCTTTTATGACATAGTAAATAAATCATCTGAAAATATAACTGAATATTAGTGGCTTTGGAATTAACTAAACAAATATGTGTTGACTGACAACCTTGCAAGCCTTCAAACCAGCATTCTGGTCATTAATTTTCATTATTTGGAGATATAAGAAAAATTCAAATTTGTAAATTGAATTTACATTGACTTCAAATATCAACAACAACAAAAAAATGTTTTCTTGCTTATCACCCCCACCTTGAGAATAAAGATCAAGAAAAAAATCTGTTAGTGATATTAATGAATTGAACCTTTACAAATAAACATAATTTTTTTTCTTTTTATAATTTATGCATCTACCTTTCATCATGATCACTGCCCCTCCTCCTGGTCTTCCCTCACCCAGTCTCTCTCCCTTTCCTTCTCCTCTGAGAGGGTAGCAGCCACCTTGTATATCCCCCTATCCTGGAACATCAAGTCTTCACAGGGCTAGGCAACAGCTTTAGGGATAGCCCACACTCTAGTTCAAGACCCATATGAAGCCAGAGCTGCATATCTGCTACATATGTTGGGGGTGATGGTGTCTAGGTCGAGCTTGTGCATGGTCTGGGTTAGTTGACTCTGTTGGTTCTTCCTGTGGAGTTCCTATCCCCTTTGAGGCCCTAAATCCTTCCCCTAGCACTTCCACAAGAGTCCCCAAGCTCCATCCACTGTCTGGATGTGGGTGTCTGAGTCAGCTGCTGAGTGGAGCCTCTCAGAGGACAGTCATGCTAGACTGCTGTCTACAAGCACAACAGAGTATCATTAATAGTGTCAGGGATTAGAGCTTTGTCCATGGGATGGGTCTCTAGTTGGTCTGGTTATTGCTTGGCCATTCTCTAGGTATCTGCTCCATCCAGCCATCCCTGCATTTCTTGTAGACAAGATAAATTTGGGATTAAAAGTTTTATGGGTGTGTTGGTGTCCCTTTGTTCCACTGGAGTTCCTACCTCGCTACAGAAGGTGGCCTCTTCAAGTTCCACACATATTTTTAAATGAAGAATGACCTTCCCTTTGGTAAATTTAGAAAAAAAGCCAAGAATTACAGACAAAACAATATAAATACATTGAGAACCATATATCAAAGTACAAATCAGCCCCTTATCTTGAAGTGTTCTTTAGGAATTGTGGAATAGTCAGGTGGGATTTTCTTAATTTGGGGAAAGAAAAATATAAGAATTTATATCCTCTTTAAGCGTGTACATGATCATCCAATCTTCAATAGACACCAGAAGTGAGTTAAAAAGACACTCTTATGAGAAAAACACTAACACCATTCTAAAACAGAAATCAAATAGCTTATCTCCAAATTAGAAATCACTATTCATCCTGAACTCATGAGCTCACATTAAGTGCATTGCTGTGCATCTACATTGATAAATTCAATAAACAATATCACAATCTGCATGCAGAAGGATGTTGGAGTGTTTTTCTTCCTATAAGGAAGATGATCTAGAATACTGAAACTTTAACAATTTTGATTAACATCTTTCTAAGGTCTTTTTAGTACTCTGTTTTCTCAAAGTGTAAAGAACAAATCTTGCAAGCTTTGTCTGCTGGGATTTTGCTTGCGACCAAAGACATTTTCAAAAAATTATTTTCTCATTAACACAAGGGAGATGCTGGGTTCCTACTACTTCTTATTTGCCTGTGGCCCCTAGTAGCCCTAAATAATAATTCACAAGCAAACTCCCTCATTATTTCTTATTCTCCAGTGAAATATTTTATTTTTTGTAACAGATATTGAATATGTCTTGAATTAATTCATGTTATAGCTAAATCTTCATATAGCATGATCTATGTGTTTTCTATATGATAGTGATCTGAATATGCTAAAATAAACCTTTGAATTAATCTATGTGCATTTCAATATGCAATATAAAAGCTAACAAAAATCTCCCAATTAGCATAAGCATTTACCTTCATTTTTTTATCTAGTGTACTAAATCAGCGGATGATTAAGTATTCCAAAGAGTAAATCAGATGATGGCCATCTACTTGCACAGTTCCTTTTTGTAATATGAGTTCACAAAATTTTGGACAGCTTCATCTTATATCTAATGATTCATTCTTAATTTTCTTCAGGTGTCACCATAAAAGTAATTATATTTCAGAAGATAGACAAACATGACAATCACCAATGTGTAGTTACTTAACAAGGTTCCTGGCCCATACGTAGCAGATGTGCAGCTCAATTTCCATGTGTATTCCCCAACAAATGAAGTGCAGGCTCTCCCTAAAGCTGTATAGCCTGACTGTAGACCCTGTTCCCTAACAGGGCTGCTCTGTCTGGGCTCAGTGGGAGAGGATGTAACTAACCTTGCAGAGACTTGATATGCCAGGGTGAGGGAGTGCCCAGATGAGCACCCTCTCAGAGGAGCAGGGGAGAAGGATGGGGGAAGGGACTATGTGAGCAGGGACTAAAAAGAAGGCAGCATTGGGGACATGAATAAATAAATAAAATGTACTTCTCACTGAATGTCACTATAATACATTCCAAATTAGTGTTACTGTACTCTCAAACTAGCAGATTAAATTGAGGAGCTAAATCTCATCCTATTTAACTTTGTGTTTTATTATAATTTTACATGAAAAGATTTAATTATGTGCTTATAGCAGCTTCTTATAAAGGACTGTTGTTATGAATTAGCATTAAAAATGCTGGGTAGCTGAAAAACAATCCATATATGAACAACCTAATGCAACTATGGAAGTAACATTGAAATCTAAGTAGTGAACATTCAAATAAGCCCCAGTCAAAAGGTATATTACTACAAATGTAATGTGCTCTACTTTCATTAATATTTATTATAGCAGAGCTAAACTGAAGCAATGTTGGTCAAGTCAAGAAAACTTAGAATGTGTTGATGTTGTGATCAAATTTCTACATGGTGCTAAAACAGGCAGAAATAACATGCAAATGATATTGATGCACTAGTAAAAATGTATAGTCCTAGAAACATAGCTATAATGCCAATAGAAAAAAAATCTATTAGGAAAAAACTCAGATTTAAAGAAATATCTGTAATTTATAACCATGAGCTAAGTAAGAGTACTATTGCATACATTTCCCAGAAATTTCTAGAAAAATAATATACTAACCAAAGAACTAATGAGCTAAATGGTCAGCCCTGAAAAATACTTTAGTTTTAACAATAAGAATCTTTATTTTCCTTCTATCCATGTTTACATGTTGCTTAAACTCTGCTGTATTTGATAACGTTCTACTTCATAATTAGTTTTAAAATTATATTTGTGTTGGTCCTTTTAAAATGTCATACATGCATATGGTGCCTTTTAATCACATTAAATCCCCTATTCTCCCACCTCACTCCAAAAGTCATGTCCTCCCTTTTTTTTATACTTTTTTATTAGATATTTTCTTTATTTACATGTAAATTTCTACTTTCCCAGTTTCCCCTCCAAAAAACAAACAAACAAAAACAACAAGAACAAACCCCTGTTGCCTCCCCCCTCCCCATGCCTGCCACCCCACCCTCTCCCACTTATTGGCCCTGGCATTCCCCTACATTGAGGCACAGAACCTTCACAGGGCCGAGGTCCTCTCCTCCTATTGATGAGCGAATTTGCAATCCTCTACTATACACATGCTGCCAGAACAATCAGACCTCACCAAGTGCTTCCCATATATTCATGAACATGGAGGATCATTCGCCTAACCATGGTTAACCCACCAGGAGCCATACCCCTAAGGAAAACTGACTGTCCCTCTATGGGTGGTCAACTATCAAAAGCTTCTCAGATGAAGGTGCAGGCTTGTGAGCTCCTTTCTACTCCATGCTGGAGTGTTGACTGGGTCCTGTTATGTCCAGAAAACATTATTTTGCTATGGTCCTCTTGATCTCCAGCTCTTGAAAAATCATTCTGTCCACCTTTTAAACAATGGTCCATGAATCTTGAGGGGTATAATATACATGCCCTATTTGTAGCAGAACACTCCATAGTCACTTATTTTCTCCACTGTGATCAATTGATTTTCTGCATTAATTATTAATTCAGTTCACAGAACATCTTGAAGAGGTCCAAGACCTGCACTAATCCATGAGTAGAGAGATATGAACTTATAGATCAGTTTGATACCATGCCCATTCAGCAAATGAGTAATAAGTAATAGTAATAAGTCCAACCCAGGAGCATACAAACTTCCTGACCATCAGGTGTTGGCCAGATTTACAACACCAACATATGCTTCTTGCTGTGGAGCAGGCTTTTAAGTCCAATTAGTATACAATTAGTTACCTCCATAACATTTATGTCACAATTGCACCAAGGGGTTTATCTTGTGAGACTAGTTCCTATTATAAATTGCATGGTTCATATCTGGTTGTTGATAACTTTTCTATTCTAGCATTCTACATAGCAATTTTGTTACTATGGAAGTTAGCCATTAGAGAGGAAGCTTCCCAGTTAATACCAGCTTGTTTTCCATAAGGCCTGTGGTCATAGAGTGCTGTGTCTTCCACAATTGGATCTTTAAAATCAAGTTCTTCTGGACAAAGAAGAACAATGGCAATAGCTTCCATTGTTTTGGATGTGTTCAGGATACTCCTGACAAACAATTTGTGCACAGGTTTCCCATATTTTGCACTAAACTTTTTATTGGGCAACCTGTAGCTTTAGAGATAAGCATTATATATTTATTGTTATATATTATATATCAATTATATTATATATTATAGTTTGTTTATATGGATTGGATCTTTATTTTTTTTTTGGATTTTTATATTTTTATATATATTTGTGATATTCTCTTTCAGTTCACTGAGGATGTTATTTATGTCTTCTTTAAACTCCTCAAATTCTTTAGTGAAGTTTGTTACTCTTTTTTGACATTGTGTGTCCTGGGAGTTTATCTAGGTAATTCTCATTGAAGAACATTTTATAGGATTGATGAATTTGGGGGTGGGTCATACTGTCTTGAATTTTCATATTGTTTTTCCAATGAGCCCTTTTGACAAGTATCCAAAGGATGACCAGAGTAGCAGATGAGGATTGTGTTAGAGAGTACAAGTATCAGCACCAGCAGGATGAAACTTTTAATTTTTTATTTTTTTATTTTTTTATAAATGAGTGAAGTTATTTTAATTTTTGCTTTGTGAATTTTTCTATTACATATCTCAATTTTGGTGCACATACTCATTAAAGGGATAGTTTACATATAGACATCTAGAATTCCTGTGAAGTCTTGATCTTCACTTTACAGCTATCCATCTCAGAACACATTTATGACCTGAGGTACATTTAGCTGTACATCAAATCTGCTATACCCACCGAATCTCAGAAGTGACCAGCGATCTCTTTTTATATTTTCTTGACTACTCTCCTCACTTCACTGGTACCATGCATATTTCCTTCCTTGACAGTTGACAGTCCAGTAGTGTGGTCACTTCACTTCCTACTTTTTAAGATGTATTGATTGCTCGGTTAGTGATACAAAAAGATGCTGTGTCCAACGTGAAAGGAAAAAGAAAACGAATGAACAACAACTGAAAAAATAAACAGGAAAGGACGTGACTGGCTGCTCTTAGGTATGGGAGAGGAGAAAGTTTTTTTGTAGATAAGTAAGTGGGAGAATCATAACCAGAGGCCGGGGCATCTAGAAGAGTCCAAAGCAGTCATATGAGGCAAGGAGAGAGGGGGAAGAGAGTACAGAGGGGAGCCAGAGATGTAGCCAGGAGGCCAATGGTGCAAAAGGTGTTGGTAACCAAAATGCATGGATTATATAAGGAAGATCAGCTGAGCCCTCTGAGCTGAAGAGTTCTGGGTAGAGGGCAGGTATGCCAGCCACACCCTGTAGCAGATAGGGACTGTGGGAAGCTGGGAGGACCTGGAGGCTAGGCTGGCTTTGATATGTTAAATAAGCTACTTAAGCCCTTTTGGAAACAAAACACAGCATAGAAGATAGAGGGAAAACAAGGTGAGAAAATAAGGGGAAAACACTAGGAAATGAAGTTTCCCTTTACTCTGGCAACTATGCAAGATACCTTCATATGGAGAACAGAGTACCTCTCTCTGCTTCCAAGGATTGTAAAAATCTCCTCCGTACAGTATCTCGCAACCACATTGTAGTTTTACAACTATCTAAGATCATAGCAGATGAACAGTGTTGTTATTCCTCTCTTTGATTGTTGAGGAGTAAAGTGTCAAGAGAGACCATTTGTGTCCAGTCTTTCTTCATTCCACACATGATTTGTAAATTATTACTGAGGGTGTAAAAGGAAATTTAACATGGAACTTGCATGAAAATGACTATATCTTTTTACTTTTGATTTCTTTTTTTTGTGTGTGTGTGGTTGTTTTTAGTTTTGGATATTTTTTTATTTACATTGCAAATGTTAACCCCTTTCCTGGTTTCCCTCCCTCCCGAAAATAAGAAAGCATCTAAATGCACCAGTTTTTACTTGTGTATTGAAGGCTTTCAACACTGTGAATTTTCTATTCCTTCTATTTTACATTTTTACATTTTTAATCTCTGAACAATAAAAGTTATTAAGTATTATCCACATAACAACTATTTCAATTAAGATTATAGTTACCTTTTATCTTTACAACCAACTCCTCATCAAATTAGATTGCTCTCATTAGAAAAAAAAAACTGCTCTGAATTTTTCGTATTTTTCAATTTCTGATTAAAATGAATGTTGACATTGCCAAATAGTAAACACCAATATAATATCACTACTATTTCTCCAGGAGGACCAGGAATTTAATATTTAATACTTATTTTAATTTATTTTAAAATGAATCATATCACACTCTCCCATCCCTTTCCTCCCTCTAACTTCTCCCAGCTCCCATCTGTTGAACCATGCCTCCCTGACTTTCAAGTTGATGGACTCTTTTTTTTTATTATTCTGTCTCATACATATTTGTATGTGTACATAACTATATAAATACAACATATTAAGTCTGCCTTTGTTGTCTGTGATCACTACTATTTTTTTACAATTATTATAGCATATGCAAAATACAGAAATATTATACTAATTATCAGAACATACATCCCAACCGAAGCTTACATCTACAAATTAAGAAAGTAGAAAAGGTCACTATTTCCATGCCTTGACCTCTGGCAGAAGCCTCCTCTCTCACCAGGCCATCATTTTGAACCTCACGTAAGATTTCTCAACCCTCCCCTCTTATAATCACCCAGTTTAACTCCAATGGCCCCTCCTCTCTTCCTCACCATGTCACCATATCTTGGTCCACACCTCTGCCAGAAGCCTTCTTACCCATCAAAAAACAGGTCAGCTCCTTTGAAAACCAGATAAGCCATACTACCTCCATCACCAACCCGTCACCCTTGCCTGTGCCTGTACAGCATAACATTAGTCACCCCTCTTTTCTTTGTCATCATATCCTAACCCACACCTTCTGCTACAGAGGCAAAACCAGCATCCTGAACCACAAAAACAAACCAGCTCATAAAAACAAGACAGAAGTGTACTGCTCCACCAGAAGCGAGGCCAGCATCTTGAACTACAGAGGACTCCCAGCCAGAGCAGAGGCTAATCACATAGCCTGAACTCCAGACCCTAACTTGGGCAACAACCCACTGATGGACCAGAGTGCAACTAGGCCATCAGATTCCAGACCCAAATTTGGGCACAGACCTTTTATTCAATCACAGGTCACTCTAGCCTGATGACCAAAAAAGAAACAGAAACAAAGGAAGACAACACCCACCCAACAAAGACAAACTCAGAAATCAGTACTTAGACCTATAATCACCACAAAATCAGATACCTAAATATCAGTTTAAGAATACAATCAACAATCAACAATCAAATTGTCAGGGCAATTTGTTACCCAGCCACCCTACTGCATCAAGCCCTGAATATTCTGACCCAGACAAAGCACAAGAAAATGACATTAAAACTAATCTTATTAAAATAATAGAGGTCCTTAAAAAGGAAATGAAAAAAATTATTAAAGAAATCCAGGAAAAGATAATAAAAAAATAGAGAAAATAAATAAGCTTCTTAAAGAATGCCAAGAAAGCCCAAGGGGGGGGGGGGTCAAAGGGGAAGGAAACTGTGCAAGACCTGAAAATAAAAATAGAAGCAATAAAGAAAACACAGAAACTTGTAGAAATTAAGCCTGCTTCTGGAGGTTCCCAAGCCCACAGTCCAAGAAATAAGACCCAGACACACAATATATTTACAAATACCTTAGCCATATAGCTAAACCCTACTATGACTAGATCATAGCTAAACATAACCCATTTATTTTAACCTACATTATGCCATGTGGATGGTTACTTGAGCTCAGGTACCATGCATATATCTATTCACATCTTCCTGGGCAGATCTCTGTCTTGCTCTATCCCAGAATCCTTTTCTGACTCCTGTATATCCCACCTTTATTTCCTGCCTAAAACATAGGACTTTTATTGGCAGGTGATACATTCATACAATACACAAGATATTCTCTCTACACAAACTGAAGGTATTCTGGAGAACAAAAATCTAGGTAATTGAACAGGAACTACAGACTCAAGCATCACCAACATAATACAAGAGTTAGAACAGAGAATTTCAGTCATTAAAGGCAAGATAAAATAAACAGATATACCATATTGTTCAAAGAAAATGTTAAATGTAAAAAAATTGTTACATGAATCATCCAGAAAATATGGGAAAATGTGAAAGGATCAAACCTAAAAATAATAGGAATAGTAGAAAAAGAAAATTCCCAAAAGCCTAAGAAGTATTCTTAACAAAATCATAGAAGAAAATTGTCCTAAACAAAGAAAGGTCTATAAAGATACAAGAAGCTTACAAAACACCATATAGATTGGATCAATAAGAAAGTCCCCTGGCCACATAATAATCAAAACACTGAACAAACAAAACAAAGGAAGAATATTAAAATCTGAAAGAGAAAAGGGTCAAGTAATAAATACAGGAAGACCTATTAGAATTACACTGACTTCTCAGTAGAGACTAAAAGCCAAAAGGGCCTGAACAGGTATACTGAAAACTCTGAGAGACCACAGATGCCAGCCCAGATTACTATACCAATAAAACTTAAAATCACCACAGATGAAGAAAACAAGATATTCCATAAAAATATAAAATTTAAGCAATATCTATCCACAAATTCAGTCTTAAAGAAGGTAGGTATTACAAGAAAAACTCCAATCCAAGGTTATTAATTTTATTCTCAAAAAAGGCAATAAATAATCTCACAACAGCAAAACACAACGAAAGAAAACACACACACACACAAACACACACTACCACCAGTAACAAGTACAACAAAATTACAGGAACTAAAAAGCATTGGTCATTGAGTCAATGGACTCAATTCCCCTAATAAAAAGACACAGATTAACAGAATGGATGCAAAAACAACATCAATCCTTCTGGTGCATACAAAAAACACACCTTAAAATGTAAGATAAATATTAATTCAGAGTAAAATGTTGAAAAAGATTTTGAAAGCAAATAGACTCAAGAAGCAAGCTGGTGTGGATATTCTAATATCCAAAATTAATTCAAACCAAAATCGATCAAAAGAGATAAGTAAGGACACTCGTCAAAGGAAAAATAGATCAAGACAGCATTTTGATTCTCAACTTATATGTCCCAAATGCAAGGGCACCAAATTTTGTTAACCAAGTGGGGAAAACACCACTAAAGCTTAAATCACATTTTGACCCTCACACATTGAGAGTGGAAGACTTCAATACCCTACTCTCACCAATGTATAGGTCACCCAGATAGAAATTAACAGAAAAATATTGAGCTAACAGACTTTATAAACATATCTAATAGATATCTACAGAACATTTCACACAAACGCAAAAGAATATACCTTCTACTCAGTACCTCACAGAACTGTCTGTCCACATACTCAGTCACAAAGGAAGTTACAACAAGTATAAGAAAGTTGAAACAGTCCCCTGCATCTGATCAACTCAACATGTATTAAGGCTGAATTTCAATAATGACAGAAACAACTGAAAGTCTACAAACTCACGGAAACTGAATAACCCTATACTGAAGGATTACTAAGTCAAGGCAGAAATAAAGAAGGAAATTAAAGACTTCCTAGAATTCAATGAAAGTGAATGTATAATATACCCAAACTTACAGAATATGATGAAAACTGTGCTAATAATAGGAAGTCCATAACACTAAGTGCCTACATAAAGATATTGGAGAGATCTCATAATAGTGACTTCACAGAACACCTGAAAGTTCTGGAATAAAAAAAAGCAAACACACCTGAGAGGAGTAGATGGCAGAAAAAAAAATCAAATTCAGTGCAGAAATCAATAAAGCAGAAACAAAGAAGATAATACAAAAAATCAATGAAACAAAGACTTTGCTCATTGAGAAAATCAACAAGGTAAACAAATTCTTATCTAAACTACCAAAAGGAAAGAGAGCCATCCATTGTACTGAGCACAGGGTCCCCAATGAAGGAGCTAGAGAAAGGACCCAAGGAGCTGAAGGGATTTGCAGCCCCTTAGGATGAACAACAATATGAACTTACTACTATCTTCAGAGCTCCCAGGGACTAAACCACCAACCAAAGAGTACACATTGTAGGACTTATGGCTCCAGCTGCACATTTTGCAGAGGATGTCCTTGTTGGACATCAATTGAAGGAGAGGCCCTTGGTCATGTGAAGACTCTATGCCCCAGTGTAGGGGAATGCCAGGGCCAGGAAGTGGAAGTAGGTGAGTTGGTGAGCAGGGGGAGGGGGGAGGGGATAGGGTGTTTTTTTTTTTTTTTTTTTTTTTTTTTTTTTTTTTTGGAGGGGAAACCAAGAAACTGGATATCATTTGAAATGTAAATAAAGAAAATATCTAATAAAAAAGAGAGAGAACATCCAAATTAACAAAACCAGAAATGAAAAAGACATTACAGACACCAAGGAAATCTAAAGAATCATTAGGTCATACCTCAAAAACTTGTACTCCTCTAAGCTAGAAATGGATGATTATCTTGATAGTTACTGCTTATCAATTTAAACCAAGACTATATGAACAACTTAAATAAACTTATAACACCCCCACAAGAATAGAAGCAGTCATTAAAAGTCTCACAACGGATGCCCCTGAAAAAATAAGCCCAGTGTCATTTTTTTTAATATTGAATTCTACAACACTTTCAAACAAGAGCTAATGCCAATGCTCCTCAAATTATTGTGCAAAATAAAAACAGAAGGAATACTGCCAAATTCATCTTATGAGACCATAGACACCACAATACCCATACCACATAAATATTTAACAAAGAAAGAAAATAATATACCAAAATACCTCCTGAACATTGATACAAAAGTACTCAGTAAAATGCTTGCAAACTGAATCCAAGAAAGTGTCAAAATGATCAACCACAATGATCAAGTAGGCTTCATCCCAGAGATGTAGGGATGCAATATATGAAAATCTGTCAATGTTATTCAATATAAAAGAAACTGAAAGAAAAAATGATCATCTCAGTAGATGCTGAAAAAGGCTCATTCATGATAAAAGTCATGGAGAGATCAGGGATACAAAAGACATATAAAAACATTATAAAGGCAATTTGCAGCAAGCCTATATCCAACATCAATTTAAATGGAAAGAAACTTAAAGCAACTCTACTAAAACCAAAATCAAGATAAGGCTGTCTACTTTCTACATATCTATTCAATGTAGTGCTTGAAGTTCTAGCTAGAATAACAGGACAATGAAAGGAGATCAATGAGATTCAAATTGGAAGAAAGAAGTCAAAAGGATTGATATTCCAAAACAATATATTAGTAAACATGTGACCCCAAAAATTCTACAAGGGAGCTCCTACAGCTGATAAAAACCTTCAACAATGTGGCTGTATACACTATTAACTTAAAAAACTCAATAGCCCGCTTCTAACCAAATAATATACAGACTGAGAAGGACATCAGAGAAAAAACAACCTTCACTATAGCCATATATAATATGTCTTGGGGTAAGTCTAATGATGCACGTGAAAGCTTTATATGATAAAAACTTCAAAGCTTTGTAGAAGTAAATTTTAAGATGTCAGTAGATGGAGTTTCCTTGCACATGGATCCATAAGATCAACATAATAAGATCAACTGAAAGCAATCTACAGATTAAATGCAATACCCATCAAAAGTTCAAAACAATTCTTTATAGACCTTGAAAGAAGCATATTTAACTTTTGTGTGGAAAAGTAAAAAACTCAGGATAGCTAAAACAGTCCTGTACAAAATAAAAGAACTTCGGGAGGTAGCATCAGCATTCCTAATTTCAAGCTCTAATATAGAGCAATAATGATAAAAACTACATGGTATTGGTATAAAAAATAATAATGTTAATGAATGGAATCAAATCAAAGATTCAGAGATAAAAGATATCTTATGGACATATCATTTTTTAACAAAGAAACCAAACTATACAATGGATAAAAGAAAGCATTTTCAACAAATTATGATGTCAGCATGTAGAAGAATACAAATAGATCCAAATCATTCACCCTGCCCAAAACTCAAATCTGAGAGAATCAAAGCTCTCAAAATAAAAACAGATACAGTGTAAATGAACCACATTTTCTTTATCCATTCTTCAGTTGAAGGACATCTAAGTAGTTTCCAATTTCTGACTATTACAAATAAAGCTGCTATGAACATAATTGAGCAAGTGTCCTTGTGGGATACTACAATGGAATATTACTAAGCTATTAAAAAGGAGTACATCATGAATTTTTCAGGCAAATGGATGGAAGTAGAAAATATAGTCCTCCTTCCGGTCTGATCCTGGGCCCTGAGTAGACGTTGGGCACTGGCTCCACACCTAGTCCTACAACACCCAGAGGAAGCTCAACATCCAGGTGCTCTAACACTCCCAGGATCACAGGTGAGGAGGCCACAACATCTGCCCCAACACCAACACCTGGAGTAACTGGGACCACCTTGATCCAGGGACGCAGGAACGCTGCCCTGGCCAGTGGCATGGGTTCCTTCCAGTTGGAACCTGCACCTGGAGAAGACCTGGGGTGCTGGCTTTACACCCACTCACAGATGGAGCCCAATTTCCAGAGGCTCTGAAATGCCCAGGATCATAGGATCACAGGATCCACAGAGAAAGTTCAACTCCCAAGAGGTCGGACACAATGTCACCCTGAGTGAAGTAACCAAGTTACAAAAGAACACATTTTATGCATTTACTGATAAGTGGATATTAGCCCAAAAGCTCGAAATCCCCAAAATACAATTCACAGACCACATGAAGCTCAAAAAGAATGAACACAAAAGTGTGGATGCTCCAGTCCTTCTTAGAAGGGGGAATAAAATACTCATGGGAGGAAATAAGGAGACAAAGTGTGGAATAGAGACTAAAGGAAAGGCTATCCAGAGACTGCCCCACCTGGAGACCCATCCCATATACAGTTACTAAACCCAGACACTAGTATGAATGCCAAGAATTGCTTGATGACAGGAGCCTTATATAGCTGTCTCCTGAGAGTCTCTGTCGGTGCCTTACAAATACAGAGGAGGATACTCACAGCCAACCATTGGATTGAGCACAGGGTCCACAATGGAGAAGTTAAGAGAAAGGCCTGAAGAAGCTGAAGGGATTTGCAACCTCATACAAAGAACAACAATATCAACCAACCACAGTGCTCCCAGGGACTAAACCACCAACCAAATAGTACACATGGAGGGGAGGAATCCATGGCTCCAGCTGCATATGTAGCAAAGGATGGCCTTGTTGGACATCAATGAGAGGAGAGGCCCTTGGTCCTGTGAAGGCTCTATGCCCCAGTGTAAGGGAATGTCAGGGCAGGGAGGTAGGAGTGGGTGGGGGCACACCCTCATAGAAGCAGGGGGATGGGATGGGATAGGGGGTTTCCATGAGGGAAACTGAGAAAGGGGATAATATTTGAAATCTAAATAAAAATATCCAATAAAAATTATCAAGTGAGACCTCATTTATCCTTCTTCATGGAATCTGTCTGCCCTGTCTGTCTTTGTTTTGATTTCACTATCTATTTTTAAAAAAAATAAGAAAAAAAAGAAATATTATCCTGAGTGAGATAACCCAGATTCAAAAAGAAGTATGGTAGGTACTCACTTATAAGTGGATATTAGACATAAATTACAGTATAAATATGTTATAATCAACAGGCCCAAAGAAGTCAAATAATGAGTGCACAAGGGAAGATGGTTGAATCTTTCTCAGAAGGGGAAATAAAATAGATCTTGGAGGTTGATGGAGGGAAGAAACTGGGTGGGAGAGGGCATGGGCAGGGGAGCTGGTGGGTAGACCAGATGTAGGACAAGCAGAAGAAAGAAAAAGCGTGAGTGTGATAATGTCTAGTACATGCCAGAGATCTGGGATGGGGGAGGCCCCATGTGATCTATGGGAGCAACTCTTGCTGGGACTCATAGCAATAGGGGATATGGAGCCTGAAGTAGCCACTTCCTGTAGCCAGATTAGACCCCAAATGGAGGGATAAGGATAGCAACCTACCCACAAAACATTTCACTCAAAATGGGTCTGCCTACAATATGTGCAGTGACAAAGACAGAGCAAAGGCGAGGGGAATGACCAAACAATAACTGGCTCAAATTGAGATCCATCCCATAGACAAGAAATAATCCCTGATACTATTAATGATACTCTGTTTTGCTTGTAAACAGTAGCCTAGCATATCTGTCCTCTGAAAGGCTCCAACCAGCAGCCAATGGAAAGAGATGTAGAAACCAACAGCCAAATGTTAGATGGAGCTCTGGGAGTCTGATGGAAGAGTTGGGGGAAAGACTAAGGCACTCAAAGACAACAGGGACTCCACAGGGTCAACTAACCTAAATACTTGGTGGCTCCTGGAGACTGAATCACCAACCAAAGTTCTAGCAAGGGCTGGACCTAGACCTTTGCACTTATGTAGCTGATGTGCAGCTTTGTCTTCATGCATGTCTTCCCCCT
>NC_045030.1:126759548-126765691 GCF_008632895.1 Mastomys coucha
AAAAAAAAAAAAAAAAGAGTGGGAGCTGTCCCTAAATCTGTTGCCTGCCTATGGATCTTTTGCCCAAATGGGCTGCCTTTTCTATCCTCAATGTGAGAGGATGTGCTTCATCCTGCAGTAACATGATGTGCAAGGGGAGGGGGAGAGTATGGGGAGTGATACCTAGAGAGGGGCTTACCTTTCTCAATGGAGAAGGGGGGGAAGAATGAGGGGAAGATCTGCATGTAGGGTGCTGGGAGGAAGGGGGCTGATATCAGGATATAAAGTGAATAAATAAATGTAATAATAATAATAATAATAATAATAATAATAATAATAATAATAATAATAATGAAAACAGATACATTGAACCTATTAGAAGAGAAAGTTTGGAAGAGCGTTGAATGCATTGGCATAGGAGACAACTTTCTGTACAGAACACGAATAGTATAGACTCTAAAATCAACAATTTTTAAATAGGACCTCATGAAGCAAAAAAGTTTCTCTAAGACACAAGACATTTTCTTTTTTTAAGATTTATTTTCATTTTATTTTATTTTATTTTATTTTATTTTATGTGTATGAGTACACTGTAGCTGTACAGATGGCCCTGAGCTATCATGTATGTGGCTCCTAGGAATTGAACTCAGGACCTCTGCCAGCTCTGCTCGCTCCCGCCCCACTTGCTCCGGCCTGCTCCCTCCAGTGTAATTCACTGTAGCTGTCTTCAGATGCACCAGAAGAGGACATCAGATCTCATTACGGGTGGTTGTGAGCTACCATATAGTTGTTAGGATCCAAACTCAGAACCTTCAGAAGAGCAGACAGTGTTCTTACTCACTGAGCCATCTCGTCAGCTCTGCACAGGACATTTTCAATAGAACAAACAGCAGCCTACATAATGGGAAAATATTTTTTAACAACGCCACAGCTGATAGAGGACTGACATCCAAAATATATAAAAATCTTAAGAAACTGGACATCAACAGTCTAAATAGTCTAATTACACAATGGGGGAACAAAACTAAACAGAATTCTCAACAGAGGGTTCTCAAATGGCTGATAAAATTAAAGAAATGTTTAAATCCTTAAGTACCAGGGAAATGCAAATCAAAAAATCTCTGAGATACCATCACCTGTCATAATGGATAGGATTAAAAATTCATGTGATAGCTTAAGTTGGTAAGGATGTGAAGCAAGGAAACACCTCTTCATTGCTGGTGGGAGCACAAAATTGTACAACCACTTTGGAAATCAACATGGGAGTTTATTAGAAAAAAAAATGAGATTCAAGCTACCTCAAGACTCAGTTATACCACTCTTGGACATATATTCAAAGGATGCTTCATCCTACCACAAGAACACTTTTTCATAGCAGCTTTATGATATGGATAAAGACAACATGGCACATTTACACATTGTAGTATTACTGACTTTTTAAAAATGATATCATGAAATTTGATGGTAAATGGATAAAAATTTAAAAAAATATCATCCTGAGTGAGATTTAAACCCAGATAGACAAACAAGGTACTCTTATAAGTGGATATTACCTATAAAAGATAACAATGCTATAATATATAGACCAAGAGAGGCTAAATAACAAGGAGGACTTAAGTGTGGATGAAAGGATATTCCAAGGAAGGGACATAGAATAGATTTCACAGATGGATTGGAAGCAGGTGGGAATGGGAGCAGTCCAGATTAGGTAGGAGTAATAGAGAGAGAGAATACTGGGAGAGACAACTAGAATTTGGGGGCATTTAAGGAGTGAGGTAGAAAACTAGTCCAATAGAAACTTCATGGAATCTACAAGGGTGACACTAGCAAAGCCCCCTAGAAATTGGGAACATGGAGCCTGAACCTCTGTAACCAGACAAGGCCTCAAGTGGAAGAATTGGGACACCAACCCAACCAAAAAAACCTCTGACCTACATTTTGCCATGACCACAGGATGTGCTGGAACCAAAGCCTAGTATAATTCTCATGAAAGAGGCCAGAGATACTTCATTCCACAACTGATGGGAATAGATGCAGATTTCCACAGCCAAACATTAGGCAGAGCTCTGGAAGTCCTGTAGAGGAGCGGGGAGGAAGGATTGGAGAAGCCAGAGGGATCAAGGACATCACAAGAATGTGGTCCACAGAATCAACTGACCATGACTCAGATGTGAGCTCACAGGCTTTTGGGGTCTGACCTAGGTCCTCTGCATATAAGTTATGTTTGTGTAGCTTGGTGTTCTTGTGGGTATCCAAACAGTGGGAGGAGGGGCTGTCTCTGACTCTTTTGCCTATTTGCGAGACACTTTTTCTCCTACTGGATTACCTTATCCAGCCATGATGTGAGAATATGTGCCTGGACTTATTGTAGCTTGTAATGCAGTGTTTGGATGATGTCCCTGGAAGACCTGCTCTTTTCCAAGGGAAAGTGAAGGTAGTATGAATCCAGAGGACAGAGGAGGTGAAAGAAAGAGACTAGAAGAGGGGAAGGAAGAGAAACTGCAGCTGGTATATAATATATGAGAGAAGCATAAACAAAAAGAAAGTAGAAAGCCTTAGCAGTCAGGAATCAGCACACAAGAATAGTTGTTAACATTAGAATGGTGTTCCATAGGTTACATAGGCCATCGGTCTACACGGTCCAGACTGAATTAGAGTGACAGAAGGACAATGGAGGAGGCCAGAGATCTGTACTAGGACATTTTCTTCTGAATCAGAAACGTAGGGTGGATCAAAAGATCATAGACATGAAAGGAGACTGATTTGAAAGCTAAAACAAAGCTGAGTCTCTCAATGAGTAATTCACAAAGCCACACTCAAAAAATTCAAAAAGGCAAAAGAAATCTAGGGTTTGTTTGGTTGGTTGGTTGGTTGTTTTTGTTGTTGTTGTTGTTGCTTGGTAAGAATTTATGTACAGGATATACCTTTTGGTAAAACAAAGTTCTGTGCATGTCATAATTAATTTCCTTTAATTTCCTTTTTCTGTGAATCAAGTTGCCTTGGAATGATAAAAATAAGCATATGATCCCCCAAATTAATGTATAACAAGATTTATGAACTATGTCTTATTTTCAAGGTTAAAATACTATGGCTTTCAAATTAAAATAACCACCAAGCTGTGTATATATATTTATTCTGCAAACAGAGAATTGTTAAATATAATTCTCCTTAATGGCATAGAAATTTAACTCACTACAGAGTTCTTTATGCTTTTTTACCAGCCTCAGGAGTGAACAGAAAAGAAACCCTCTCCAGGTCAATTTCCTACTAAACACAGGAGTGAACTCTACAACCACCCGGAGCTCTGGTCATTCAGAATTTGTTTAAACATTTCTAGACCTGGGGAGTCCATTCAAGACCAACCTCATTTTTTATACCGAAGCCCAAAATCTGCCTCCTTTATACTCATTCATCTATTGTAGTTCGATTCACTGTAGCTACTAAAGAGAAATTTAATCCTTCCTCAATCTGACAGTCATTGTTGGTCACAGCTACTGACACTGATTTGCTAACTGGTAAAGAGGCCAAATGTTCACAAATCAGATTCATATCAAGAAAGCAAAATAAACTGAGAGATTAAAATGAGAGATCAACATTTCCCTTCACCATTCATATATATTTCAGGAAGTAAGTGTGATTACCTCCCCTAAGGCTATCATTTGCTACTGAATCATGCTACCGAGTGAACTTTTTTTAGAAAAAAAAAAAAACTATGTCTAATTCATTATTTGATGCTGAATACAACCAATCCTTAGTATATATTAGATGATGACTGTATATTTTTATTGAAGTAATATATAATTTCAACAGAACCAAAAAAAGACCATAGAATTGAAAGTTAGGACAGGGTTGGACAACAGAAACTAAACTAAACGTAGGTCCTAGAAGAAAGTTTGTCTTGTTATATTCAGCTTATTATTAAGAAATATTGTGTCAGTGAAATGCCTGAATGTATAGATACAGGTTTTAAGAATTTTATTATTCATTATTTACTTATTTATTCTTCTTTCATATAATACATACCAACCACAGTTTCCCCTCCCTCCACTCTCCCTGGTACCCCAATTCCTTCTCACCTAGATCCACTGCTCTTCCCCTCACTGTCCTTCAGAAAAAGGCAGACCTCCCAGGAATAGTAACTAAGCACAACATAACAAGTCGCAATATGACTAGGCACAAAACTTCATATTAAGACTGGACAAGGCAACTCAGTAGTAGGAAAAGAATACCAAGATCAGACAAAAGAGTCAGAAACACCCCCTACTCTAGCCTTTAGGTGTTTTAGCTTGAAAACTTTCAAGCTAAACAACCACAACATATATGTAGGGGACCTATAATTCTTAATGCTAAGGGGCAATAAGCTGATTCCTTTAGCAAGTAAACTTTAGAGCCTCTTTGGAGGTTCCCACAGGGAAAAAAACAGCTAATCATATACCCTTGACTACGGAATATTCTTTCTCTCTTGAGGAAGATTGCCCTCTTTGACAAAGTGTGCAGGTTGAAGAGGAACACAGAAGAAGTAGTGAAAAAGGAAAGGGACACCAGCTTAGCCACCTAGATGAGCCAAGAAAACTCTGACCACAATAGGTCAACAAATAAAGTAGGTAGATAACACAAAGCTTAAGGCTTAAAGAAGGAGGGCATAGAGGAGGAGACAGGTGGTGGGGGCATGAAAGGTGGTAAGCCAAAATGCAAAATGAATAGTTTAATTTTTAAAAAGAAGTATGGAAATCTACTATCTTGGAACTCAATTAGAAAACATAAAAGATTGAGTTTGAAGCAAGGTGCCATGAATGGCTAGATAATGCTCTTCTGTATAAGTAACTGGTTACTAAATAAATGCTCAGCACCAAATGTGGGAAACTACCACAAGAGTTGGTCAGTGAGATCTCAGAGATCCCCAAAACAAAACACACTCTTGCCTTTCCTAATGCTTGCCCACCAGAACTAGATAATATGACCTTAACTCTGAAGATACCACACATATCATGGCTGTACAATATAAGAGAAATCATGCTGAAGCTGGGCTGGAAATTTCAGTCATGTTGACTAGATTTCAAAGTGCTCGAAAATACCTAGCAGACTGCTGGAGAAGACAAAGTATCGGTCATCTCACCTATCTCTAAACCACATGAACCAATCTGCCACGCAAGATGTGCCTGCCTAGACAACAATAGCACAGCTGTTAAGGAGTAACCAATAAGTCTCTGATTAGATTTGAGACTTGATTCACAAGATAGATTCCATGTTTGTGTTACAATACACCCTGGGGGAAAAAAACTGTACTTCGAGAAGTCAGAGTTGCTAGCAGGGAAATTACTACGGTTTCTTAGCTAAATGAACACCTCACAATAACCAAAGCATCTCCAAATGATCTTTGTTTATACACATAGGCAAATGCTACTCTCATCCATAATTACAGAATTGCCTTTCTGAAGCATATGGCAGCAAATGAAAAGTGTCTTAGCTACCCCAGATGCAAGAGAAGGCTAGGGCATTAGGGAACATTATAGAAGTAAAAGTGAAAATTAATGTAATAGTCACAAGGTAGAAATGTTGTAAAGTGGCATCTTTTAGACACAACACTACCATTGCAATTATGAACTTACAGTATATGTGGTTACTGGCACCAGGTCTGCATTCATGGGTTTAGTCCTGCCAACAACAGGCACCCGTGGTTGAAGGATGTGTTAATGTAACTCTAGTCATTAATATTAAACTACTAGCTAATTATCAATTATAGTTTATAATTATAAACTACTAGCTATTTATAAATAAATAGTACATTTATTATTATAAATAAATTATCATTCATTTCTTTTGAAAGAGTAGGCATCATTGTCTTCAGTTGTGCAATGATGAGCCAATGAACAAGTTCACATGAAGAAATGCAAAGATATCCCTGCTTAAACTTAGTGGATCACAAAACAAAACAAAAAAGTCATAGATGTATAAAGAGCTTAGTAAGAAAGAGGAGAAACTTCCAGGTGTGAGAGGGAGAGAGCAGAAGTAAACAAATAAAAGAATGCATTATATATATGACTGAAATTATAAGATAATAAAATCATTGATTTAAAATGGCATACATTAGTGCTTTAAAACACTGTCTTAGTCAGGGTTTCTATTCCTGCACAAACATCATGACCAAGAAGCAAGTTGGGGAG
>NC_045030.1:126767244-126772545 GCF_008632895.1 Mastomys coucha
TGAAGCTCCCTTCTCTGTGATAACTCCAGCCTGTGTCAAGTTGACACAAAACCAGCCAGTACAAACACCATGAGTTATTTAGTGCCATCTCCTTCTCAAAGACAAGAAGCATATAATTTAGGAAGTTGATGTGAGTTTGAAGCTAGAATCATGCTCACCACCTTCTTACTGTGAGCATGCAATAATGACATCCTTGGAAGCATTATTTTTACCCTGTCTTACTGGAAACTAATAAGGGTATTACAAAAGGAATCCTTAATAACATTACTAGCAACGTGATCCAGCTCAATCTATGTTCACATGTTCAATCTATGTCCCTGTGGATTTTCTTCTTAAGCATTATTAGGATTGTATGCAGTGATTTTAGGAAGCCAAAGAGGCTACATATCTGAAAATCATTCCCAATCAGAATTTAAATAGAAAAGAATGGCCACCATCCAGAGTTACTCTCCTTTCTCTTGCTGGAGCTGAATGATAGGCATAAACTGGCCAAGATTTTTAAACAGTGCTTGATGATGAACTGTAGTCCAAAGCCATGAGGAACACATTTAATAAGTGACTGGAGAAAATGTTGAACTCCATCCAGGTAGACACACAAACGTAACCCAAAACAGCTACACCAAACAACTTCATTACAGATCTGCTTCACACAGAGACCAAGTCCTGTCCTCAGGATTTGAAAATACAGTTTCAGTGAAGGAAGTGAGTGAGGCCAAGCCTACAGAATATGTCAACACATTTGCCCCTTCAATCTGTTCCTTTGCTTCTTCTTTTAGAGAAATAAAACAAGCAATAGGAGACTTATGATGGCTTTTCTTTTTTTTAAAATTATTCTGCCTAACCAATATGGAAGTACATAAATGGTGAAAGCACACAGTTCCTAGCTAGGTTAAATTCCTAGGTCAACACTGTCGCTATTACAGGTAAAGTGGTGAGGTAGCTTTACCTCTCTGATTCTTATTTGCAAAATGAACACTTGAAGTATTTCTATATTTTTAAACATAATCTTTAGCAATGTCTTATTGATTACAAGAATCTTCATGCTTTTCCTCAGTTGAATATTTATCTAGATGTAGCCTCAATGTCAGTCTATAGGAAAGTAGGCACAATGAGTAGTTACTTTGCCTTTCTTCCCTAATTCTTCCTCTGGAGTCCTCAACTCCTACACAATACATAGTTCTTGATACCTTCCCTATGCCTATGGTTACCAACCCATGCAAATTTTGCAAATTTGTCCATGATTATCCTTTTTTTTGGAGACAGGGTTTCTCTGTGTTGCCCTGGCTGTCTGGAACTCACTCTGAAGACCAGGCTGGCTTTGAACTCAGAAATCTGCCTGCCTCTGCCTCCCAAGTGCTAGGATTAAAGGTGTGTGTCACCACCACCTGGCCATGATTATTCTTTTATCTTCTGAGTCCTAGGCACACTGTTAAAATTGCTCATTTAATAAATGAACAGCTAGCCCTAGGCATAACCTCCCTCCCTAGGTAATACTCTGCTTTATAGTTTCTTGTATTAGTTAACCTAATAAATAAATGTAAAATAGAAAGCATCATGTTAACCCAACCTTCAAAAGTCTACAGTTACATAACATATACAAAACCAAAGATAAGTATTCCAGATAGTCTGGAAGTCCTGTTTTAGGCCTATATCAAATAACTAAGGAGTTAAAGTCCTACTACTTGTGTGGCATATGGCTGGAGTAATTTGGATTTTGTAATATTATGTTTCATTTTAAAACAGCTGACTTTAAAAACTTAAACAACCAATGAACTTGTATTCATGTGTTTGTGTATGTGCTTGTACATGAGTTCGTGAGTGTGTGTATGTGCGTGTGCGTGTGCGTGTGCGTGTGCGTGTGTGTGTGTGTGTGTGTGTGTGTGTGTTTACCTGAACTTCACACTGGAGCTATTAAATCAAAATTTTTAGAGGACAAGGAGTTTTGCCAATGAGTTTTTGTTTTGAAAGTTCCCCAGGTGATTTTTTAATGTAGTGCCAAATTTAGAAACCATTACTGTAGAGCTTTTGAAAGTGTGAGCAGGACATCATATTGGACATCGTTCTTTATTAATACAATAAAAATGAGAAACTAAGGGCTGCCTTTATTGGATTTTTAAGAATTTAGGCAAAAAATACCCTGTTCAATTCATTGTTGCCCACTTCTTTACTTTCTATAATAAAAACACTGCTGTAATAATTGTTCAAATATTTATTGAGAACCAACAGTTCTCAGTTATCGTCACCATTATTGCTTGAGCACCATATTTTACCTTATTTATAATTTATACCTATCCACTAATTACATTTACAATAGAGATTTTTTTCATTGACAATATATATTTCCAAGTCTTGAAACCTGCACTGTATTAATTAGTATCATTATGATACCCCTTGCATCTCCTTAATCTGGGGATGGCCATAATGTTACCCATTTGACCTGCCATTTTCTCTAGTTTTTCTGGGTCTTGATGAGCTTTATTTAGTCTCTGTTTGATACTTTCTTGCAAATTCAGACAGATGTTTCCCATCCTATGACTCAATGGTGCATGAGGTAAACCTAAAGCAGTAAAATTGAGGGCAGTTATGTTTTTAATCAAATTAAAAGTCCATGACTTCTGCAGCACTAGCACTAGAGGTGGCAAACAGAACCTTGGCTCAGAGGATTTTAGTCCCCGTCATGACCGATAAGAGCCTACCTGATTTCCTTGAGAAGCATTTTGCCTTCATTGCCTCTTTAATTCTTTTGAGATCATAAATGTGATTGCTCAGTGGTGATGTGTTGTGCTGATAGATGCACTTGCCCATTAAGCTCGGCCCTAGACTACCATCAAGTTTCCCATAGTGCATCAAACAACTTTCATTACTGACTTGGGTCAGATTGAAATTATCAGGTTAGAGCTAAAGTCCCCTGACCCAGTTCATTTCTCCTTGCTGTCATTCTGGAAGGCATTTCATTTTCTTTTCCTTACAAAATTTTGCAGCAGAACTTGAAAGAATTAGGAAGAGAAGATACTCAGATGAAAAGAAAATAGTGGCCCTGGGAATACAGCACAGTGGTAGAGCCTTAGCCTGGCATGAGCACGTCCCTGAATCCAATCACCAGCACCTAAACAAAGATTATAATGGTAAATACATTTTATATTTTACATTTCAACAATTTTGATCTCTACTTTCTCCTCACCCTCCAAACAATAAGTACTGTTTTGTTAATTCTCTCAAATTATTTATTTTGTTTTCTCCATAGATTTATTTTATGTATTTTTTAACATTGAAATAAAATTGCATCACTTTCCTCATCCCTTCCCCCTTGAAGACCTTCTCATGTCTCTACTACTTTCAATTTTATAGCCTTTTATTTTTTTTATTTTTACATAGACTTCTGTATTTTGTAATAAATTTTGTGGTACTTAAAAGTGGTGGCCAGATCCTCCATAAACCTCACACAGAAAAGTGGAGCGTATTAAATGCCAGTGGTTGACTGATACCTTAAGGAATCTCAGGCAACTACCAGTACTTCTTCACTAGCAACAGATGACTCAAAGAAAAAGAGTTATGCCCCAAAGGCCATGTTATATATGTCACAACAAGCAAAGCTCCTTATCTCCATCCTCCATAACTTAAAACTTAGAAGCACACAGGCTCAAAGTTTGTATTAGTGATAAAACATTAAGCCAGCTACATTAAGATTCTAAGTTAAACCCCCAGAAACACAGAAAATAAAACATAACTATATAAACTTAAAAACTAAATATGTATCTGAGGATAGCTACACAGTTAGCAAGCATATGTTATTATGTATGTGTAAATCTTTGAGCAATCTAAATCAGTATTATGCAATCTATGTCCAAATTATTAAGCCATAAGAAAAAGTAACTATTCAATAATCAATATCTCAAAAACTGATTTTCCATATTGTTTGTTTGTTTGTTTGTGTTAAGGGATGAGTGAAGAAATAATGAGGCTAGAATCACCCAAAAGCTAGGCTTACTCCAATATGTATAAGTTGCTAAAAATAATAACATAGTGGCATATAGACATGTTGTCAAAGTAATCATCAAGGATTAGAATTGGAGGCCAAGACTAAATTACAGATATCTCGGAGGAGAATACCCTTACTGCAAAGCTCATTACTTGTAGGCAGCCGCTTGGACGATAAAATCCAAGATGGCGCCGGTTCCCAATACACTGTAGCAATAGACGGTTCCACTGCGTATGCGCCCCTCCCGAGCAGGCGTATGCTAATGAGGGTCTGCCGGAGAACCAATCCAGGAGGACTTGGCAACTCAGGCTTGGGTATATAAGAAGGTCTCTCCAGGCAGTCAGGGCCATTCCACACCACTCCACAGAAGCAAGCAGACCTGCAGCACCTAGGAAGAAGAAGAAGAAGAAGAAGAAGAAGAAGAAGAAGAAGAAGAAGAAGAAGAAGAAGAAGAAGAAGAAGAAGAAGAAGAAGAAGAAGAAGAAGAAGAAGAAGAAGAAGAAGAAGAAGAAGAAGAAGAAGCAACACCGAGAAGAGCTGAGAAGAGCCGAGACACCAAGAAGAGCCGTGACATCTACAAGAGCTGTAACACTTAAGAACCTAGGAAAGCTGTAATGCCTAGGTACCTTGGAGAGCTGTAACACAAAAGAAAATTTCCTGAGTAAACCGTCGAGAGAAGAAGTCTTGGTGTTCTCTTGTCATTGTTGCTGGTGGGCAGCAGAGGCGTGGAACACAATTACTAATTATATTGGTCAGGGCTTTCCAGAAGAAAAAAAAATAAGTTGTATGTCTTTACATATATAAAAAGAGCAGTTTGAGACTATTGTTGCCAAATTGGCCAGTATTTGTGATCCTTAGGTCTCATTCCACTAAAAGAGAGGATTATTTTAAGGAGTTGGCTTATACAATCATGGTGGTGGAGACAAGCACACTCCATAGTTGGCAGGCTAGAGACTCACAAGAGTTAGTGCAATTACAGCACTAAGATGTCAGGCTAGATACCAGGAAGGTTGTTTCGATTTGAGTTTGAAAAGAGGGCCATATCTAATGCCTTTGGTGAGACAGTCAGGAGTAATTCGTATTTGTGTAAAGATTAGCTTTTGTTGTTATATTTAGGCCTTCAGTTCATTTTAAGAAGCCCACCACATTAGGAAGAACAATCTGCTTTACATTCTACCAACGCAAGAATTATGCTCATCCAAAAGTGTCCTCGCTGACACGTCAAAATATTTGACAAAATAACTTCATACTCTGTGATTGTTGGGAACCATGAGAGCCCTGAGATAAATATCCTGCCCCAGCTAATTGAGAACCCGGAGATT
>NC_045030.1:126779850-126797761 GCF_008632895.1 Mastomys coucha
TGTCGTCTCTCTCTCGCCCATTCTTTATTCACAGGTTGTGACCCTCCTCGTTCCCCCGAATAACGTGAACTGCAGGCCAGGTCATGTGATATCTCAGGTTGACACATAAATTGAACCACAAATACAAGATCCAAATATGACTCAAAGCTTGAAAGCAAAAGTTAGAAAACTGAATCATTTCATGGCATTGCATCCCTGAAATGTATGCAGATATTATTTAAAGAAGAAAATAAAAACCACAAAAGTGTGACTGATTATTATAACCACATCAAAGTTGAGTTAATTCATATATCATAGAGCTTCATAAATGTAAATAAAATTCCCAAAAAGTTGATGTGAGCTGTCATTATAGATATGCCTCTTGATATTGTCTCAACAATCTAGCATCATGAATCAAAAATTACTATTTTAATCCAATTTTTCCTCATAAAGTAGGTGCTTCCCTTAGTAAGTGTTTTCTCTTTTGAAAGTAATTAAGTATAAGTTAAATGCAACAGGGTAAAATGGGTGTACAACCCAAATACCATGCATTCATCATGATACTGTGAGAAAAAACAAAGCTACTTAACTATTGCTACAAGTATTATTGATTCTTCAAAACTGATACTTGTTACAAAAGGAGAATGCTAGCTTCATACCCAAGTATTTTCTCAGTGGATGCTATTAGGGGTGTGAAAGCAAGTTGACTTACTTTTTTCCTTTTCCTCTTTCTGAGAAAAGATCTGTAACACCATCAAAGCCATAAGCCAAGAGCTGAGCCAATGCAAGCCAGAGAATGCCAAGCTAGAAAGCGCTCCTGTGTATTTTTAATTCCACCAAGCAATATGCTTGCCAGTTATGGAAAATCACAAAGCAACTAAAGAGAACGCACACCCTAGTGATATATTGTTCTGTGTAATTGGTTCTTAAAGATTTTTGCAAGTTTTATCCAAGAGGTTAGGAAATGCTGTTATGCCTTATTGCCTATTATCTAACTCAGTTTTATGATGACATACTCTTCCCTCCTGAGTACTTTACCTTTCCAAGTGGTGAAACAATAAAAACGGCTTCCCATTAAAAAAAATATTTTCCTTGCCACATTTCAGATTCCTCATTCAGCATCGTTACTTCACAAATCAAATGATCATATTACACAGTAAATCAGACCAAGGAATACATACAGGTGAAACCTGCTAACTTATCTCTCTTTGTAATGATGCTACTGAGGCAAATATAGCTGTTTCCCTACAGATGATGAAAATATAGTAAATAGATAAAGATGTGCAATAGACACAAATTGCAAATATTACAGATTTACCAGGACTTGAATGATTGGTGAGTTACTGTATGTAGCACATCTCTAGTTGTGATGGATGGGATTACATAAAACAAAGCTGTGTAGGAAATTTAAAATGAAGAGTTAGGTGGGAAATTAACCACTTCTGTACCCTAAAATATAGCTCTATTTAAGGACATGCTGCACAACTAACCTTATTCTTTTTATTTCAAGGAGGCTTATGTTTAAAGTATAAAATCTGTGACTTTTGCCTTTCAAATTGGCACATATTTTTAAATTATTATAGCCAGTGTCTGTAAAGGTGCAGAGAAATAAGAACTGTTATTCACAGTTGGAGGAAATGTAAACTGCCAGAAAGGAACGTTACAACCTTCCAAAATGTATCAAAAGCCTTAACAATGTATGTACTCTTGGTCCCTGCAATTTGTCTTCAAGAAATATGTCCCAAGGAAATAGGAAAATGCAATACAAGAAAAAGATTAACTATAAAGCTGTCAATTATAGTACTTGATATTATAGGAAATGTAGACACAGCCTACCAGTGTAGTCATATTGGGATCAGTTAAATATACCATATATATATATATATATATATATATATATATATACTCATATATATATGTATATATATATTCACATGATAAAATAGATTCACAAAATGCATTATGCTAGAAGTGTTTGTTTAAAAAGATGGAAAATCTACAGAATATGTGAAGTACATGATGATATAGTCTATGATACATTAAGTGAAAGAAATAATGTTACCAAAAAGAATGATTTTACTTTTATAAAAGTATATAAAACTTGTAATAGTAATTCATTTGGTAGTGGATTCAGTAGAATTTTTTCTTATTTATAGTTTCTAGAATAATTTATTAGTTTATGATAAGAATGAAATATCTTTAAAAGTAAGAATTTCAGTTTTTGTTCAGGTTCTCAGGAAGGTAAGAAAGAAGTTGATGCCCTTAATTTAGCCTCTCTAGTAGTTTTCTATAAATGTAAGCAAGATGAAATAATCTAATCAAAGTTTGAATAAAATTCTACACAGTGACTTTTCAATCAACCAATAAATTACAGACATGAAATATTTCAAACTTTGGTCTTTAAAGATTTTTCCCAAGAAGAATGGCAGCATTAACTATAAAATATCAGTATAAAGAACATTATATGGAATATGTAATTATGATATAAATGAAATAAATAACAATCACAGAGTGAAAGATGTATAAATGAGAATTGAAGATGAAAACATATATAGGATGACACAAAATATTTCTATTTTATCTATTTTAGCTATATTTCTTATTTAAAAATATTTCTTCTTAGTTAATTAAGAAATGACAACTATTTCTTAATAAAAGTTAAAAATATATAACTACAAAGTTTCTCTTTAAAGACTATTTTTATAGAACATATCAAACTTCCAAATCCATAATGTAAGTTTTAGAATTCATCTGCAGGCAACCCTTGATTTGTGATTCTTGCGTATATGTGCATTTTAAACTCAAATGTGTCACCTTAGTCAGCATGTGTTTAAAAAACTGAGCACTCGAAAATAGCTAGTCATGTTGATTCTTGTAAATCAGCAATCTTCAATACGATTTTTACAACAGTTACCTTTTAAGGTTTTGTTTCTCTCTGTCTCTGTCTCTCTGTCTCTCTCTGTGTGTCTCTCTGTCTCTGTCTCTGTCTCTGTCTCTGTCTGTCTGTCTCTCTCTCTCTCTCTCTCTCTCTCTCTCTCTCTGTGTGTGTGTGTTTATCTGTGTGTGGGTATACTCTGTTAGGGCATTAGTACACAGAAGAGCATATGCATGTAGAAGTCAGAGGACAGCCTCAGGTGACTTCATATAGCCACCACTCTTCTTTGGTCAGACCGTCATCCATCACTAAGACAAGATATTTTCTTTGATAAACCTGAATGGAAAACAAGATATCCAAGCTAAGTATAACAATTAAGGTAGGTAAATTTATGTTGTGAGTGGAGTAACAAAGAAAATATTAGAATGTCAATGGCTTAAAACAAGAAATAAGTATTTGCTGCTCATGCTGTCTTATGCTGATGGGAATGGGTTATCCAGAAATCTCTCTAGGATTCAGACTGGGACAGTACCCATCACTTTCAACATGTCTGGCCTCAGAGGCTGAGGAAAAGAAGACCAGGAAGCATCTCACTCAGGCGATGAAGTTCTTGTCTTCTGGTCCTGAAATGAGACATTGTCACTTCTGTACACAAGGTCATATGCCAAACTTGGCGAAGTACAGTCCTCTCGTGTATCCAGAGAGGGAAGTAAATAAGAACTATCTACAAATAAGTACCTATGACTAAACCTTTTTTAATTATTTCAATTTTAATTCTCTAATGATGTACTATATATATGTACGTAAAGAACAGGAGAATGTTTTACATATAGACATGTAATTTGCTATTCTCCTGTCCTTCACTCCATTTTCCCACGAGTTCCAAACATTTTAGGCTTTTTGTTTTGTAAGCCAGTCTTTTCGAAAATATTAGGAGTGTGTATTAATAACTTTGTACATGATATCCATAATTTACCACATTCTAAATTTTTTTAGATCAGACAAGCTAGTGTTGATAGGTGGCTAAAAATGCTCTAACATGGCTAGAAGTCTTACACAGATTCAAATAACTTTATTTCATAAGTAAGGTATTCTGCCACATATCTCTAAACAGAATGTGATACAAGGCAGAATGCCAACACAGGATTTTTATGCCAGTGAGCAAGGTAAGGATACAGGTACTTAAAGTTTTATATAAAGGCTGAGTTTAATTACATGGAAAATTCTTAGTTAGTGAATCAAAACCAGAGATGAGATGTACGGAATATTGTGTTGCTGAAGTTCTGAAGAATTATATCAAAGTTCCCTATATCTCTTTTGATTAAAAAACAGTATTGGTAATCCCAGGGACTATAACTAAATTATTTTTGGTACTTGGGACTAAATGGCCATAGGAACTAAAAGGATGTAGAGATAGAGTGCCAAGCAGATGGCTTCCACCAGGAATGGCAAACTTAGATGTCTAACATGAGCCACACAAGAATAATAAGTGTGTGAAGCTGTTCTGATACAGGACAATAGGTGCAAAGAGACTTGTACTGCAACCAACTATGCCATCTGCCAAGTGACATTGCTTTTCAAAACACTGCAGACAAAGCAATAGCTGACCATGAATCTGACCATGAATTTAATACCATCATTAATTTCCAACTACCAGCTTGCTACCTTTGCTGTGTACCTTTTGCTCTTTTCAATTTCCCCTTATTTATTCTCGTATTATCCAAGAAGTATATCTGGGAGCTACATCTCTATAATTCTTTTATTCCCCATTTCCTTAGAAATAGGAAGAGCTTTAGACACCTTACAGTGTTTCTCCATGAATTCTGTACTTGATCTTTTCTGATATCCTGGGTATTGACCAAACACTTGTGCTGACCATTGGTTGTCTTCAGTTTAACTTGCTACTTGAATTCTCTTATCTGATCCCTTATGACATCCCATGTCGTAAGACCTTCCTTAAGAGCAAATTTCTCCAGCTGTAGTTACTTGACTGCCATCCATAATGTGAAAGATAAACAGAATAGAAATTTTCTTGGAAACCTACTATGCACCAAGATTCACTCATAACAGTATGGCTAGGCATGTGAATGAATGATGTGATAATTTCCATTTTAATTCCTAGGTTTTTCCTTCTATTCACTCTGTTTCACAGGCCTGGAATTCCTTTGGCCTTAAAAATCATCTTTTAGTTATAACAATTTTGCTTCCTTTTGAAGTCGTAGAGATTAGTAAATATTAGCTTGAATGAATTACTAAGGTCACTTCTTAGTAGGCAATATTATAATCTAGAAGTTAAATTCAAATTCCTCAAGTTAGCTAACATAACAGCTAAGGAGCAGAGATAGATATTTATCCTGGGGTCTTTCCTCATAAAACTTAAAAAAAAAAATTCTGAAACTTTTATTTGATTTCCCCAGTAAAAACTATTAAATAAAATACAAAGCATCAAGTTATGCAAAAAATGACAATCATTCTAAAATCCTACATGTCACTAATTTCAGTCCAGAAGGAGGGCAGAACCCTTGTAGAAATGATTGCCCAAACTTCTTCACAACACTCTTTTCAAGCTGTTTTCTGAAATGCTGCTCTTGCCAATAAGAACAAAAGAATGTGCAGGTGTGCATTAGTCATTGAGGTCTAGTAAAAATCCAGCTCCCACCCATAGCTTCCAGGTGCAGAGAGAACCAGGGCATGGCTCCTGTGCTGTGACAGCTACAACACTAAAAGAAAGTGCTTGGAAAATTCCTTTTATGAGTTGCCAGACCTTAGTGGATAAGAAGACTAATAGCAATGCTGATCTGTGGGTGTGGCTAAGAAGACAATAAGGGGATTAACAATCCCATTTACATTGGGCAAGCAGGGAAAACTGTTCATTGACTAATGGCAGCAACTGGTATTTTAGAAACTAGACGTGTCAGTCTTTTGTCTTTGATTCCTAGTGAGTTCAAAGCCTTGGCTGAGCTACTTTCCCATCTCCCATTCACAAGGTTTGACCTGGCGGATAGGCTACTTGGCAGCTTTAATTAGTGCCCTGCAAGTCTTTGGGCCCCCACAGCCTTAATCACTACTTTCCAGAACATTCACCTGTTAATTTTTATGTTTTCCAGGACCTTTTCCTTGCTAAATATAATGGAAGCTCTTGATTCTCTTTAGTTATTATGTGCTCTTGTCCTGTAAATTTGTAGTGCCTATTTATAAGTCATATTCCCTAATGTTTAGGAACAAATACAGGGAGCAGTAATTTTAGAATCCCCTCTCTCCCAGACCCTGAAGCTCTACCCATTCATCCTTTCTCTATCTAATTTTGAACTTTCTCTTGATTTAGTTTAGTTTCAATATTTGACATATTAACTTGATAGCTCTACTAAGTCCTGATTTTCCTACTGCTTGGGTTCCTGCTACCAATGCCATATACAGTAAATGTTCCTATTGCAGATTGAATTTGGGAACTAGACCAAATCTGATTCTTTGGATGATCAAGGGGATCCTCAAATGTTCTGAGGAGTTAGTTTCTCTAAAGGTAAGAGGCATGCGCATAGGTAATACAGTAGTCTCCCACCTCTACAATTAAACTTTGTCCTATTGTGTGTTTCCTTGAAAAAGAACAAAGACTTGGAAGTCAAAAATAATTAAAAGTTTGTTTTGTTTTGTGTTTTTTGTTTTTTGGTTTTTTGTTGTTGTTTTGAGACAGGGTTACTCTGTGTAGCCCTGGCTGTCCTGGAACTCACTTTGTAGACCAGGCTGCCTACCTCTGCCTCCCAAGTGCTGGGATTAAAGGCGTGTGTCACCACCACCTGGCTTACCTAAAAGTTTGAATAGCAATTTTATCATTGAAAAATTGCAAATCTTAGGCCAGTTACTTTATCTCTCTGTGCCTTCGATTTTAAGAAGAGGCTATCATTCTTTTGTCAAAACGCAGTTCACCAAGAATGGTGGCACATGCCTGTAATTCTAACACTTGGGAGATGAAGAAAAGGTGATTAGAGTATCCAGGTGGTTCTCTTTGGCTAGTGAGTTCAAGGCCAGCCTGGACTATGTGACTACTCATCTGAAGAAGCTGAAAAAAAAGGGAGAGAAAGAACCCTGCAATTAATGATATTTATAAAACTTTTGGTTGATTGCACACAACTCATATACTTTTAGTTACCTCTTCTGACTTAATCATTTGCCATCTTTCCCACCTCCAATGTGTGTATTATTTTAAGATTTAGCCCTCCTGGGTAAGACTCTTCCATCCCACAAACAATTGAAAATTAAAAGCTAAAATTTATAGAATCTACAAGAGTTAAGTGTTCAGAACACAGCAAGTATATTTAGCCCTGCACATATGTGCTCATATATTCAGCTGTATATTAGATTTTGTAAGTAACATATAAAGAATTTGCAAGAAACAAATACTGACAAACCAAGGAATGTATTACTTGATCCAAAGTTTTCACCACCTATATGAACCAAACAGTAGCTACTCCCCAAACATGAGCTACCTAGAGAGGTTAGATTAAACAATAAGTGAGAACACGGTGAAGTAAAGAGCTACCATCAAAAGGATAGAGAAAAAATATAGGCAATGTCAAAGTCAAGATCTTAGCACCAAGTGGACATGGATGAAGTGAGGTATAAGCTTCTCTCCTGAAGTTTGCTTTGTTCCTAAAACATATTTAGACCAAAATCATTATGGCAGAGCTAGACAATAAAGATGAAGTAATCTCAAAGTTTAGCACATTAAGAACCACAGACAAATGAGATTTCTGAACACCTCTTCAGATTGAGCACACATGACTCTTAGATAGTTCTTACTTCTTCAAGAAATATTCTTCTGTAAAATATAGACAACAAAAGTTCCTAATAGTCCCCAGTTCCAAGACAGTCATTTTGAGGGTGTCCATAAGACTCTCTGACCACAATGATGGCTGTGGGACCAAAATACAGGCAATTATAATGCTATACCTTTAGAGAGCATTAGTCTATGGTTAGTCATGATTTATATTGTTCAAGAGTCATACTATAATACATGGTATGCAAAAAAGAAAAAAAGCCTTCCTTTTAAAAATATTATTTCAGAATTTCATGCATGGATAAACTGAGAAAGTATCACATCCATCTAATATTTCCTCTCTCTAACTGCTGGCAGATACAAGCAACAATGCATCCCCTTCCAAACTTCATGTTATATTTAAAAAATGATCTGTTAGGTCCAATTAGTACTACGTATAAATGCATGTGTATTGGGCCATCCACTGGAGGATAGTCAAGCTACCAGAAGGCTCAATGTCAATAAAAAACAATTCTTCCCTTACCCAGAAGACTCCCATATACTCAGAGGAGAAAGGGAGGGGAGAGAGGGTAAGGATTTTGGGAGGGAATGACCAGGAGGGGGCGAGTGTGTGGGATGTAAAGTGAATAAGTAAAAAATAAAATAAAATAAAATAATAAGATTCTTCCTTTCAAACAACAATCCCCTGAAAATATGTCCTCAGTAAAGAGTGGGCCTTGTAAGCTCCTACCCAAATATTGGCTGGATTGACATGTACAGGATAATCACAGTTGTCCTGAGTGCAACAATCTATGTCCTATTGAGGAAATGGTATCTCACAGCCATCTTCCCTCCCTACAACTTTCTACCTTCTCTTCCTTAATGATCTCTGAACCTTGTCACAGGGATTAATAAGACATACCACTTCAGGATGAGTGAATACTTATGATCACTTATTCTCAGTACTCTGACCAGTTTTGACTATGTGCTGATATAAACAAAGGAATAAGATTGCTGTTCTATTTGGATTACCAAGCATCTGTCCATAATATATGTATGCAAATATAAGAAAAAAATTGTTTTTGTTTCAACTACCTAATGTGTTGAAGTAGCTTTGGGGTAACATTTCTAGCCATGCAAAAATACCATGACTATAAAAGTTAAAGCGCAATTATAAAAAAGGAAACTTATTTGAAAACAGAAAGAATATGGCTCCTCAACAATATATTATGAGGTCCTTGACCCTGAACGACCTCAAACAAGAGTCTTCTATTAGATTTTATATGTTAAGATTCCAATACCTAGTGTGACCGTGTTTGGAGATAGGACCTGTGGGAGATAATTTGGACATAGATGTGGAGCTCTCTTGAATGAGATCAGTATCATTATAAAACAAAATCCAATGAGCTCCTATATGCTTTCTACCTTATGAAAACACAAAGTAAAGATGGGTTTCTACAAACAAGGAAGCAGAACATCTCCAAACACTGAATATCTTGGCAATGTGATTTAGGGTCCCAACTTTCAGAACTATCAGAGCTAAATATTGTTGTTTCATCTACTTAGACTATGATGATTAGCTGTAGTATCCTAAAGTGACTAAGACACAAGCAAATAAAGTCCGTCTGGATTAATTTTGCTTTGTGTTTAATTTTAATTACTAACAACAAAAGGATTATTTATTAAACTTCAACTGTAAATCCTTCCCTGATAATAGCAAAACCTTGTTTTGAAGAAACTGTAAAAACATTTGTGTTAGGTTATAGTTTGCAATCACAGTGACTGCTTCTACCAACTTGTTTATACTCTTTAATATGATCATTTATATATAAGTATGTTCTGAAATGTTAACATTTAAAATCTTAAGAAGTAAAATGACTACAAATCTCCAAATCTAGAGAAGGCTGCAAGATTCAGTGAGAACAATTATTGTTTATGTGTCAAAATAAGGTTATAATAGAACCCTAGTCAGACTACTATTTAAGCAGAGATTTGCCATCATAAATTTAGTATGACAAAGTTAGAGATTTTGGAAAAGCGTATATTATGTAAATTTTAATTATCTAATTATGAAACTTAGGCTGCATTAACATGACATCGGTATTTGGCATAGCTTGTATTTGGTAAAATATCATCAAAAATAACAAACCCACAGGCCAAATCATCCCAATTACTCACTAAACAATTATTCAATTATCACTTCTGAAAGTATACAAGAATATTGAACATTTTAAACAATTAAAATGTCACATAATTATAAATTTTGACTTCTGTTTCTAACAATGACATAACAGCATGCAGTAAACTAACTTTTCTGAAAAAATAATTAGACAAGTTAAATAAAGTAAAAATAAAATAGACAGCTTTCAAAGAACTTCTAACACATATAAGAGTTTTGGAGGCCAATATCCTAGAGAAAAGTTAAATTGTAGGAAGTGAGCCCAGTACTCTGTATGCCTGGAAGCATTTTCTGATTTGTAGACTGCCAGCTCTAGAAACAAAGCTAATCAGAAATCAAGAGGAAAACTCAGTGACATTAGCATTTACTTAATGGGTCTTGGCAGAAAAATTTGGAGTTCGAGATTCTAAATGAAGGAGGGGATATGAGCATCTCTCCAGACTTCATCCAGATGTCTTGAGAGAATTATCCCAGGAGAAAAGCCAGATAAAAGTTAGAAAAGCTGGAAATCAAACCTTGATGCAACGTCAACCAGTTGTCAGAAGATTAAGTATTTTTGTTTGTGGAAAAATATCACATTATATCAAAACTCTATAATAGCAGTTCTCAACCAGTGGGTATCAACTCCTTTAAGGTTGAATGACCCTTTCACAGCAATGGCCTTATACCACTGGAAAACACACTTTTATACTATGATTCACAACAGTATAAAAAATTAAAATCATGAAGTAGCAATAAAAACAAATTTATGACTGGGAGGCACAACAACATTAGGAACTATATTAGAGGGTCACAATATTAGGAAGGTTGAGAACAATGGCTCCATAGTAATCTAGACATGGAATATCTAGATGTGGAATATCCAGATAGAAAACTAGATATGGAATATCTAGTATCTGATAAAAATAGACCTAGCAAAAATTAAATTATTGCTCTATTAGAAAAATTAGTTAGAAAGATAACTATGATTATGGAGGAAAAAAGTAAAATCTATCTGAGTTTTCTTTCTGACTACCACTTTCCTTAGCCACCAGAACTGTCTCAAAAACAAAATACACAAACTACTACAACAACAACAATGCAAAAGACACTTCCAATTTTCACCTCAGAAAAAAAATAGAATTGGGCAGAAAAAATGTATGAAGAAATAACAGCCAATTTTTCTAAAGTTGTTTAAAGAATCAAGCCAAAAGGTGGATTACAAACATGAAGTGAATCACCCTACAAAAGAAGAGTCTTAAAAGTAGTCAAGAAGAAAACAGGTATAATCATTACTCTTTTTAAGTTTTGATATCAACTTCTCCACTAAATGGAATAAACCAGAAAATGGGAAAATAATGTTTTTAGTATCCTGTGTCAAGTAACAATTATTCTTCAGCCAGAAAATGATAGATAATATTCAATATTTAAGGCAAAATAAAATGATATTTCTATAAAATGAAAATAGGTTTTCATGTACCAGTAGATTCACATCACACACACAAAAGGAATCCCAGAGAGAGTTCTTCTGGCAGAAGGTCATGATCCCAGACGAGTACACAAAAATTCAAGAAAGAGTGAAAAGCAGGTGAAAGGTTAAATGCATGGACTAAAATAAATTATTACTGACTATATGGAAGAATGATGTCCTGAATTTAAAAAGGTAGAAAAGAGAAATCCATTTGAACACTAGCATTCATTAGGATTTTCCTGAGGCATGGGAGTAGGTAGTATGACATTGGTGTTCCATTTAGAAGTGAAATACAAATATATATTTGTATTTTAATCTTATAATTTTATTTTGTAAAATTCAGTCATAAAATATTTCATAGAATTGACTTTCTTCAATTTTATAGAAGTATTTGTTTATAAGTCCTTAGAAATTGTCTATCAACAAAATTTGTTACCATCCATATACAAGCTGAGCTTGAATATTTTTGTTGTCTTTTGTTTTCTGATATTATAATATACTTAAATCATTTCCCCTTCCCTTTCCTCTCTCCATATCATTCCATACACCCCTCTTGCTCTCTTTCAAATTCATGGCCAAGTTTTCATTACTTTACATATGCTCCATAAATAGAGCATGCTCAGTCTATATAATATTACTTGTATATATGTTTTCAGGCATGATCATTTAGTATTGGGTGAGGGATAATGTGTTCCTCCCTGGGAAGACTTCCTCTTGCTTTCAGCATTCCTTGTTGGCCCCAGCCTTTGTATAAGGTTGAGGCTTCATGTGTGGGCTTACCCCTATTGACTTTAGCATGCTCATTGGTATCATACAGTGATCTTTTTTTTTTTCAAATTATTCAGTTCATGTTTAGAAAATCATGTCAGTGAGATTTCTGGGTGTAGGTTCTCACATTCCAAGGACATACAATTACACAGCAAACTCCTGATCCTTTGGCTCTTACAATCTTCTTGGCTCCTTCTGAAATGATTTTAAGCCTTAGGTACAGGAGTTGTATTGTAGATGTATCTGTTGAGACTGGGTTACACAACTCTGTTTTTGGATGGTTGTTTTTACCAGTTGTTACTATCTACTGATATATGTAAAATGTATGTGCATATGTATGCTGTGTATCAATACATAAATATTACATTAATAATGGTTTATAGATGTTTACTTTTTTAGTCACCAGTCTGTTACATATAAATGGTGTGTATTTTAGGTAGATATTTTCTTTCAATATAACATTCATAAAAGAAATTATTCTGATAGATTATGTACTAAAAAGTTGCATTATTTAGTAATTCATTTCTCTGTGCAAAAAATAAATTTATTAGACATCTACTCTGAGCAAATTCAATACCATATCTTTGAGAAACATGCTTATATAAGAGTTAAAACATTGTTTGTTTTTATGACCTCTTCCATTCTCTGACCTTTATCTTCTGAAAACATAGGAGGCTGGGTCTAATAAAATGTAGTATCCCTTCCAGTTTCAAAAGGTAGAATCAAGAATCTCTAATGGTAGCTTTGTTCTATCATTGACAATAGACTGAAAGTGACTGTGTCCACTATTTAAAAGATACTCTTTGACCTTTTACAATGAAATAAAGGGGAAAAGTCACTTTCAACATATTTACTCTTACTTCTGAAAAGGGGACGAAATATCTTTGCCCTATTTTTATCCTGAACATCACTGGCACAGGCTTACTGTTTCTACACTACAGACAGATAGTGCATCTTCAAAGATATACCCACTGGGAAAATTCACTCAAAGCATGATTTTCCTTTCCCCTCTGTGTAACTCAGAAACAAGTAAATGGATTTAATTCTAAGTTTCAGTGAGATTTAGCCTCTGGGCCAAGACCAAGAGCTATTAAGTTTAGGCCAAAATAAAAATTTGTTACTTGGCTGGGAATGAATAGAGGTGAGAAAATGGAACAGCTTTCATAAATGGCAGCTCTAGCACTTTGGCTTGTGATCCTTGTACTTCATGATGTACATCTATAGCCAGTTCAATAAAAGTTGGATTTATTTTTTACATTCAAAATGATAATTCAATTAAAGTAATATCTATTGGTCTATTGTGGCAGTCCTACACATAAACAAAATATCTGTGTACATATATGCAATCTCAACTCAATACCAAAAGTCTACCATTTGACAAAAAACATCCAAGGTCAAACTGAAGACAGTGTCTCATACTAGAAGAAGCATACCAATTCCTCCAACTAACTAAAGAAGCCAAAAATAAAAAATAAAATAAAATCGCCACTCAAGACAAGAGGTTCCAAGCAGAATATAGTTTCATCTAAAATCTAAGATTCTATTCCAATACTCATAAAGTAGAAGCCAGTCAAGCTCTAAGAGTTTGAGGCTAGTCTGCCCTCCATAATGAGTTCCAGGCCAGTCAGAGCTAAATAGTGAAACTCTAAACAAGCAGAAGTAAATTATAAAAGTCTGGAAGAAGCTGAGGAGGAGAGTGACCCCATAGGAAGACCAACAGTCCCAACTAATTTGGACATCTGAGATCTCTCATACACTGATCCACCAACCAGGTAGCATACATGAGCTGGCCCAAGGTCCCCAACACATATACAGCAGATGACTGTGTGTTCTGGCCTCAGAGGGAGAAGATGCACCTAACACTTGAGAGACTTGAGGTAACAGGGAATAGGGAGGCATAGCAGGAAAGACAGGCATCCTCTTGGAGACAGATGGAAAGAGGAATGGGATGAGGAACTATGGGAGGGCAGACCAGGAGGGGAGCAAAAACTGGACTGTAAAAAAGATTTTCCATCTGTATTCAAAGTAAAAGTGGTTCATTTATGCAATATATTCTAGATTGAGAAGTTAGACTATCATTTTTAACAATAATAATAAAAGACAAATAAGATAATACTATTTTTAAGACTTTTATTACATGACTTCTTAGTGCTTGTAATTTTGGCAGTGGTAGTACTTGCATGGATTTTCTTAGTTGACAAACCTATTTATCTTCTTGATTATGCAGCTGATAAGGAAGATAGAATTATAGTTATCACTACTTCAAATTGACTTTACCTAGAAATTAAGGAAAAAAATAAGTAATTATCATGAAGGGGTGTTGAACTTTATCAAATGCTCTTTTTTTGCTTCTATTGAGATAATCATGTGACCTTTATCTTTAAATCTATGTGAATAATGAATTACATTTGCTAGCTCTTGTTTAGCTAATTAAATTTTATGTTCCATCCTTAGTCATCCTTGCATGTTTTAAATAAAACCTACCTGGCCATGGTATAGTCTTCATTTTTTCTGATCCAATTGAATTTATTATTATGTGTTTCTAATGCCTCCAAATATTACTTTAGATAGTTCAAAGAAAAGACAAATATAACAATATAGATGAATTATGACAAAAAATGGAGACCTTGGAAAAAAGTAATCAAAGCAGCCTGACCAGAATATCATATCCAACATCACATTGCGTTAGCATAAATAGAATTAGGTCTATTTATAGAACAGTGTCTGGTACAGTCTTCTTAACATCATCTTAAATTTGGTGTGCCAAAAATTTAGTAAGAATTTTTAACTGTATGTTCATGTATGATATCAATTCATAGTTTTCTTTCTTTTGTGGAACTTTCCTCTGTTTGGGGGTATCAAGGATAAATTGTCTTCATAAAATGAGCTTTGATTTATGGAACATTGTGAAGTACACAGGCATTAACAATTCTTTAAAGATTTTGTCAGTGATTCCATCAAGTCTTGGGATTTCCTCTATTGGGAGACCCTATTATTATTTCAATCAACTAAATATGTGTCTAAGAAGGCACAATTTATCTACAATGAAAAAATTAAGATCTTAAAGTAAAAAATTAATGAAGATTTTTTTCAGGCTCATAGATTAATAATATAATACTGTATGCATTGGTGGAAGTGACCTACAGATTCAATGCAATTCTTCATGAAAATTTCAATGATATTCTTCACTAAACTAAGTAATCCTAAAATTAGCATGGAAGTTTCAAAAAAATCACAAATAAGTCAAAAGAAATTCTGAACTGAAAACAAACCCTGGAGACAAGACAATACCTGATCTAAAAATTATAATATAGATGATCATTATTGATGTTAAAAATTACATTTTATAAGTACTAGTTATCAAATTAAGGAAGTCTTTGAACAATATAAAAACTCCATATATTACAGATTGTGATTTGTTCTGTTTCATCATAAGATTGATCTCAGTAGCTATTTTTGGCATTTTTTTACATTAATATAATTCATTACAAATATTCTCATTCTTAACCTTTCTTATCCTCCTCCCACCTCTAAACCTATATCCCCATTTTTTGTGACTTTCATAAAATATCTACATATATGAAAGGAATTTAAATGGATTCATTACTTAACAGAGGAGATGATACTCCAACTACATAGCTTATGCCACCAAGCAAAACTTCCAGTGCTGGGAATGGCTTACATCTTTTTAAGTCATTGGCCAAAGGAAATTCCATAGACTGCTGTACCAAACATCACAGGCTGTTGCCAAGGTTACTGATTACCCATTGCAACATGATGATAAAGCCCTATTGCTGAAGAAAACGTACATTCATGTAACCAAACAAGGAGAAACTGTGTGTTTCCAACTAGAAGCTTTGCATCTACTGATTAGCAATCATGGTTCCAGAAAATATCAGAGTTGAAATGTAATCATCAACACCACCCAGCTACAAAACCTGTGTCCTACAACAGCAAACTTCTTGTAAGATACACTGATGCAATAGTAGAACAAAAGTTATGGGAGTAACCACTAACCACATTTATATGAGATTTAAGGCCCATTCCATGAGGTGAAACCCATAATTGACACTGCTTCAGTGCTCAAGAACCTGATACTAGATAAGTCATGGGCCCTAGGGGAAAAACCTAATGCTATTATTCTGCTTAAGAAACATAGCAATAAATACTTCTAATGACATATTGCCATAATCATAGCTCAGAGAATCATTGAGCACACATTAAAGAGACATTTTATTGATTAGATGATAATTTGAAAATTAACTCAAATCCACAATTGGACAATGCATACAGACTAAACATCTTCGGAGCACTTGGCCCAAATGAAATGTCTTCATTAACCTATTCTCCTCAAGGTTCAGGGATCTATGTGTAAAAGAAGGTAGAAAGATACTAAGAATAAGAGATGGTGGATAACTCCAAGGAAACAGTATGCTCTAAAAACAGCAGGACTATACACATTTGAATTCACAAGAGTCTATTACAACATGCACAAGGTTGACAAAAGTTCAAACCAAACAAAATCCCAGGATGGAGATAGATGGAGATAGTGAGTCCAAAGTCCTAGTTCTAAGCAAGTAGTTATTTACAATTAATACTTGCTTGGAAAGAGAAAATCAGTTTCTTCCAGTGTAGAGTCATGTGAAAATTCTTTATTATAAAAGCATACACAAAGACTTTCCAACAAGGAGACAAAAGGCACAGTTTAAAATATCAACAGAAAATTACTGGCTTCAAAAAATGGCTAGAGCCGGGCAGTGGTGGCACACACCTTTAATCCCAGCACTTGGGAGGCAGAGGCAGGCAGATTTCTGAGTTTGAGGACAGCCTGGTCTACAGAGTGAATTCCAGGACAGCTAGGGCTACACAGAGAAACCCTGTCTCAAAAAACCAAAAATCCAAAACACCAAAAAAAAAAAAAAAATCAACAGTTAGCAAACACTTAGCAAACAGTATTGAAGGACATAAAAATTTAAGAGTCCGAAAATCAATGAGTTTGCTTTCATGCTGAGTCTCTTAGTAATGTCAGAAGATAGACTCAAAGTCTCACCAAGCTGACCTAAACATGCCTAAACATGACCTCAACAAGGAAAACAATAGACATGCCAAAGTGGACATGGAAAGTCTACAAGGCCTCAATGACATACAAAGAACTGCAGATAAATAAGGAATGCTGACAGTGGGAGAAATAGTCATCCACAGGGAAGAGAACAACTGGTTATCAAATACCAAATGATCAGCTCTGAAAACATATATACGAATGGCATATACAGACTAAGCAGGTTATATTTAGATATATATGTGTATATGTATATGTATATAGAACACTACTATACATAAGATTATATAATACATATTAAAACTATGCATTTATATGCATTTAATAATATTCAATGTAAAAAAGATATAAAAAATCTCAAAGAGATAAAGAAGGGATGTGTAGAAGCATTTAAAGCAATAAAGAGACAGGAAAAATGATGTAATTATATTATAGCATCAAAAAATCTGCAAGGTACAGCAAATATCACCAACAAGGCAGAATACAAAGAAAAGAAAAATCTTCACAAGGTATAAATCTGATAAAGGATTTATATCTAGAATCTATGAAAACTCCATAAATTAAACATCAAAACTATTCTAATCTATGAACAAGCTAAATAACTGAATAGATACTTCTCAAAGAAAAAATACTAATGACCAAAATTTTTATGTGTTCAGGAAAATGAAAATTAAAAATTCATCGATGTTCCATCTAACTCCAATCATCAAGAAAGTAACAGTCAAGAACATGGCTCTAGTCCCAGCACTTAGTACTAGCATTTGTGTGAGTCCAAATAATCCTGGTCTATACAATAAGTTTTGGAAGAGCCTGACCTACACAAAGATATTCTTCCTGAAAAAGAAAAG
>NC_045030.1:126797791-126801687 GCF_008632895.1 Mastomys coucha
AAAAAAAAAGAAAGAGAAAGAGAGAGAAAAAAGAAAAGAAAAAACAAAACTGCTAGTGAGTATGTATGGAAACATAACCCTTATTCCCTGCTAGTGAACCTCTATGAATTACTTCAGCCAAAAAGAAAATCAGTATAGGGACCCCTGAAAAAAATGAAAATACAACTACTGTATGATGTAACTATAACACTCCGGGATATGTGTGTGTGTGTGTGTATGTGTATGTATATGTATATACATGAACAAATATAAGTCATATCACAGTGACCCGAAATATTTATTATTTAGGTTCACTATTTACATTAACCAAAATTTGGAGCATACCTAGCTATCCATCAATAAATGGATTTAGAATGGTGGTGTATACAGTGTATGTATGAGACATTAAAACAGAAATAAGGCTATGAGGGGAAGAGAGGTATGTGTCCTAAAGTGAAACCATGGAGGGTAACAAAAGAAATTAATAAAATGAAAATAATAAAACATCATATATTTTCTCTCATTTTCCCACACATGCATGTATGCACACATATATGTCATCAAAGAAAAGACTTATTTGCCATTAGCATTGAGGTAAGAACAATATTCCAGTCTCATTTTGACAAAGACTTGTTTAGCGCTGTACTTTAACTATGTATCAGAACAAGTTACATGTGAGAGAGAGAGAGAGAGAGAGAGAGAGAGAGATTTGCTGAATGGATACATCATAAGCATCCTGCTTCGTCTTATAGTAGGGGCAGATTGAATGCTAGATTAATGTTAATGAAGGAATGAGCATTTCCTGAGGATCAGCCATGGAGACAGGTGTAACTTTGAAATTTTGAACTCTAAAATCCTCTAACAACCTGAAGTTTTAGAATATCATGTTAATTGTCAACATTTATAGGGTTTAGAGAACTTTGAATTTCAGTTTTCATACCAGTGAAGTCTAGGCAAATAACCACAAAAACAAATATATAAACTCTGAAATCAGAAGCAATCCTTGTCCCAACTATTTCAGTTGAAAGACTGGTTCTCACTTTCCTCATGCTGTGACCATTTAATACAGTGTTGACATACAACCATAAAATTATTTTCATTGCTACTTAATAATGGTTATTTTGTTACTGTTAAGAATTGTAATGCAAATATTTTTGGAGTCAAAAGTTTTTCAAGGGGTCACAACCCACAGGTTGAGAACTACTGAGATAAAGGTTATATTACATTTATAGTCTTCTTTTGTCTGACCATTTAGCAATTTAGCACCTTACTAAACCTTCTCCCTTTGCAGGAAGATTAATTTTTTAATTAAGATGATCTGATCAGGAATTAAATGAAAGGTGCTTGGTAAAGTTGATATCATATATACCGTGATAAAATGTGAATTAAAATGAGACCTCTATAGTCTTCCTTACAAATATCAAATGATGAGATACTATGAGACAAGCTCAGATTCAATAGTACTTTAGAAAATGCCCTGCCCACTACATTCCAAAATTATCAGTCATCTGAAACAAGGGAAAGCCCCTTACTCTTCAAAAAGCCATAAATTGGAAGAAAGCAATCAAATATATAATGGAATAGATGATGGATTTCTGGTCACAACTGAAAAAAGGAATGTTAGTGGGAAGATTGATAAAATATAATCACAGTTTGTAGTTTGCTAATAAAAAATGTACCTAAGTTAGTTTCTTAGTTTTGATGCATTCACCATGGTTACACAAGGTGTTAATAAGAAGGAAAGCTGGGGGAAGTATAGATGAGAGCTTTCTCTATTTTTGTCACTCTTCTGGGATACCTAAGTATTTTAAAATGAAATACTAAGATATAGAAAGGGAAAGAAAAAAGAAGGAAGAAGGAGCTGACATTTAGGCTCTTAGGGAAGAAACATGATGGTCGGTAAAGGACGCGAAAGACTATATAACACAGCACTCCCGCGGCATGCACATCTGAGGCTATATTTCTAGGCTAGTATCTTTTAGCACCTGCTAAGCCTGCTAGCATGCCTTGTCTTAACTTTGGAAGTGTCTTCATCCTGCTTCTTTCTTCAGAGCTGTAGTTGAAAAAAAGAAAAGGAAGCAGTCACATTTAAAAGCTGACAAGTGCGACTTGAACAATCCAGATGATCTTAACCTACTTGTGACGATTATCAACTGCTCCATGGCCTCCAACCTTTGCAAGTGCTTCCTGGCTTTTTGTACTCTGACAGGCAATAGATCTTCTTCAGGATCCGAATACTAAGCGGGCAGGGGGAGGCACGTTCTGGGCTCTTTGCAATGAAGTGTGTTTGGCTGCATTAAAGATACTTTGGAAATGAAGGTTGTTGCGAGAGGTAATGTTCTGAAGAAAAATAAAAGGTTGGCCTGTAGCTGATATTCCACAGTAGCTGCGTGGCCATCTGCTTTGGTTTTGAATCATCCTTATTGATTCGCAGGGAAATGAAATACTGAAATCACCACGTAGCTTCAAATTCCAAATCCATGTCAGCTTTGCCAAGTGCTGCCCCATCTGTAGAAAGGAACAGCATGCAGGCAGCCTGGCTCCAGCCTGACTCAAGCTGTAACATATTTGCCTATGCCTATTATTGACAGTTTCCTTACCAAGTTTGTTTTGTTACCTAGGCTTGCAACCTTCCCTTAATGTTGCCTGTATCTTTCATGGCACAAGTCCTCTGAACAGGAAATTCTTACATAAGCAACAGACAAGATTGCACCGATAATTCTAATTTTTGTAACTCAATAACTAGTTATCAAATCTTCTAAAAAGCAGGTCCAATGCCTTCATTTGGCTGCAGCTTGATGGGCAACTAGAGGGCATTCCCCCACTAGACTCTTCTTCACTTCTGTTTTCCTTGGCACGACTAGCAGCAACAGTTCTGAATTTCCAAAATGGTGGCTTTGCAAGAGCAGACAGTAGCCCAGTATTTAGAGGTTTTGCTTTTGCAAGGAGAAGCACTCATAAACCTGCATGGAGAGTGAATAGTTTGAAATGTCAGGTGAAATGGCTTCACATAAGCTTCCTGTAAGTACTGAAGACTGTGAGATTTGCAGGGCTAAATGAGGGTCTTTCCTCTGTTTGCAATAATCTTTAAGAAACTTCTGGCAAATTCTCCTTGCTTCCTATGTCCACTTCAGGGCTTCTTCATACTGTTGCTGCACTCCACATTACAAGGTATTTAAAAAATTCACCATGACCACCTTCCCATCTCAATTCTGTTCCTGGAAGTACTATTCTAGAGCCCTTGTGACCAGTAAATAGGCCTTAAGTGACCCAGATATACAAGCATTGAACTTGGAGCTGAGGCTATCAGGATTTTCAAGTGGGAGAGAAGCATACTTAAGGACTTAGAAAGGAAAAAGACTACCCACAAGACTCATCCTGTTTCTTTATGGAGTTCAATTCAGGACCAATTTATAGACTAAGGTATTGTTTCTAATAGTGCACAGGTTGAAAGCCACTGAAGGAGGCAATACTGCTATATAGAAATACTTAAAGCATAGGGTTTTTCTTTTCACTGTTGTAAAGTTCAGTTGAAAATATTTTGCCAGAGCCTGAGGAGATAGTAGCAAAGAACTTGAGCTTTGTAGTCAGATCTGAGATTTTATTTCTGGCTTTGATACTTCCCAACTGTGTGATCCTGAAAAAGTCAGTCAACCTTTCTGAGCTTATTTTCTCAATAAACATGATCTCTATACCTAGGTCAGGGCAGGAGCAGGGGTTGGAAAGAACAAATGGAAGATCCCACACAAAGTGCTTGTGCTCTCTGGCATCTCGTATGGCTTACAGAATGATTTCTTTGCTAATAAAATTATTATTGCCAAGTCATCATTATCTGCATATAACTAGCATTGAAGGTAGACTCTAGCTATTGTGCTATAAATTAGATAAAAGGAGATACTTTTGAATAAGTTATACTT
>NC_045030.1:126801906-126824359 GCF_008632895.1 Mastomys coucha
GAAAATAATATTTCTCTACAAGGTTTGTGAGATAATACTGTATTGAAGCTGTTCGGCATAAACATAATGTAGAATTAGGCATACACTAAAAACTACCTCCCATCTCCAGCCCTGTATTGCAAACCTAGCAGAAATAAGTCCTACTTAGGGTTTTTCCCCTTTTCTTGCTTCTAAATATTACAATGACCTAAGAGATTTCACAGTTTATAGCTTCTATTTATATATCCAATTGAGAACTTATTTAAATACAATTCTATCCATGCTCAAGAATGTGCATGTATGTGTGTATGTGTGTGTGTGTGTGTGTGTGTGTGTGTGTGTGTGTGTGTGTGTATGCATGCCCACACACTTATGTACTCATTTGGTGGGGGCAGAAGTTTCAGTTGATGAAGTACATTTTAGTTCAAATAAATCCAGCCTAGTCATCAAGATTGCAGAAGGTAAAAAGGTAAGCTTTTCTTTTTAATTTGTATATAAAAATTTCCCAGGCAAACTCAGGTTGTGATCTTCTCTGGCCTCATTAACTAGAGAGGATTAGTATTAGTCAGTGCTTGGCTTTAGATCAGAGTAAACAATCAAGATTTATTGAGCTGGAAGGCAGAAACTTTCACTTTAAGTTGGGCCTAAGTTATTATTCTTGTATTGGTCTATGGGTCTTTCTACATCCTACACCTCATCTACAAGTCATAGAGCCAATTTGACCCAATAAGCCTATGTACAAAGCACTTCAAGACAGCAGAAAACTAAATACTAATTCCAGTATACATGAGAAAATGTTGTTTCCCTTGTTTGTATTTCTCTGCTTTTTTCCTTCTCTAATTACTCAAAGCTGAGTTCAGTAGTACCCTCAATAAAGAATCCAATTCATCCTTAGGTTCTGACCAAAATCAAATTAAAGGATGTATTGGGAAAATTCAGTCTTATCATTCAGTTTAGATCAGATTTACTAAATCCTTTTGATCCAGTGGCTCATTAGAGATCTGTAAAGCTTCTTCATTTTCTCCAAAAATGTCTTTGTACCAGGAAATAATAAAAATCCTTAGTAGATAACCCTTGCCTGAATTCTGGGGCTACAGTGCCTGAGTCTAAACTCCACCTCTATAAATTACTAGCTTGTGACTTGTGTATTCCTTGGCTTCATCTATAAAATGGAAATAATGATAGCATCTAACTCGTAAATTTCTGGTGAAGATTAAAGATGAGAAGGCTTGTAAAGCAGCTAGTGCTTGGCCTGTGTTCATGTCTATAACATGTCTGCTATCTATTGCTTTGGGGATATGTTTCCCTTCTCTCTTTTTTGTTTGCATTTCTTATTTCCATCCTGTAATTCAACCCTCACTTCCATTTTGACATGGATCTCCAAGATTCTGCTTTGATTACTGTTCTCTCTGTAGCCTACTAGGTTTTATAACTTAATATGTCAATCCTTTTCTGGGTATGAGCTGACCTAATGGTGAAAGACATAGAGCTGGGCACTGGCTCACTTAACATCCAAACTCCAGCAGTTATATTCTACCAGCCTGTTTAGATACCCCAGCACTTACACATACTTTCAAAATTGTCACCCAGATAGATTGTATACCTCTAGAAGATCACAAACACTTCACCTAGATGCATCTCTGAAAGTTAGTCCTACTTCCTCCCTTATCTTTTCCCAAAGGCCAAAACTAACCAAGCTGCCAATCTGAAGGTATGAAACAATGTCTAAATAAGAAATTCTTGTTTCATTCCAAAATTTGACAGTAAGACCCTATTGTTGAAAACACATACTTGAGTCAATAAAACATGAGGAAACCAGACTGGTACTGACCTGGAAACTTCAACCCTACAGTCTAGTTTTTGTACCGTCACAAGTTGTAATGCATTCTACCACATGAGCAAAGTAAACCTCAGTCATACAAAGATGTGAACGACACAAGCTGAAATAATGACTGGCCTAGGAAGAAATGGCTACTCAGCAAAAGGGCACAAGCATAATAAGTATAACCAGCCATTTTCTAATTGGATTTAAGGGATTCTGCTAGAGATGAAGCCTATACCTCACACCACTATCAGGCCAAGAATATATGGCTAGAGAGGTCGTAGACTGTAGAAAAGAATCTAATGGTATTGTTCCACTAAATGGGCATGGTATTTAAACAAACTCCTAATGACTCTCATTATACACATAGATTAAGGTAACTCTCAACCCTCATCAGATAAGCTTCTGTTTGTAGTAAATTATGATCAACACACAGACCCAGTGGGCCAAGTGCAGAAAATTATAACAGACTTTAGAATCTTCAGCCCTAAAGGTAACATATATACTGTAACTTCTCCTCCAAAGACTCAGGGAACTTGGGAAAGAGAGTGCGGACAAACTGTGATAACCAGAGGTGGTGGGTGACTACAAGGAAACAGCTTCTTCTAGACACAGCAGGGCAGCTGCACATGTGAACTAGTAGTCATTAAAGACAGTACACACAAGACCTGTGCAAATCCAAGCCAGAGTAAATCCCAGCAGAGAGGGGAATTGGGCACAAAGTCCCATTACTGAGTAGCTATTGGTGTGGTGTTAGCTGGTGTGAAAGGAAGGATTAATTTTCTCCTAAGTGTATAGCCCCAGATTAGTCGACTAAACTCCAGTGGAAGTACATACACCCAATAATGTTTGGGGGACACAAATTGACTTTGATGGAGAGAAAATCAAAATGTTGGGTGAGAAGGGAAAGGGGGTAAATCTGAGAAGACTTGGGGGAGGGAATGTAAATATGATAAAAACTCATTGTATAAAATTCTCAACCAACCAACCCAAAATTTATAAAAAGAAGAAATGTTACTCTTCTATGCCAGCATTTCTAAAAACAAAACAGGAAAAAATCTGTCTCCAAAATGGGTAATCATCATTGGTTAGGGTAGGGTTCCTGGATGAGTGAATACTAGAAGTTCCCAAAGAAAAAGAAAACTGGTCAAAGAATACCAAGGATAGAAGGTCTTGCCATGTCTTGAGTTCAAATAAACTTACTGCTATGACTTAAAACATGTTTTATACACACCTTGTATTTTTATTTGAAGGATACATTCTTTCCCAGGGTTTCAATGTATATTACAAGCACTAACTACCCATCAGAATTTACTGTCATTACTTCCAAGATGATGAAACAAGAACTGAGAAAGGTTAAGAAACTTGCTGACAGCCACATAGGGCAAACTCTCAACAAGAACCATTTGTTTCCGTGTTTTCAATAATGAGCAAATTAAAAGTGCAATAATTTTCTTTGTAATTCAGAAAAAATTGCTCTGTTAACAGTCATCCCTAACCATAAAAAAAGAAGTCTTTTTTAGCTTCCCTTAATGTGGATACTTTTTTTCTCATAGTACCTAATTATGGTAAATTGCTTCATTCCCTAATTGTTACTGCAAGGCAACTAAACACTGTTATGTTGACTACTCAAGAGTAGATTGTTAATGGCCTTAATCATCAGATAATCTACTAATATAATCAATGTAACTGGAGGATACCTTGTGGAAACAACAAGTAAACCTGAACCCCACATTTCTTTCTGGGCAGTGCAGGACTCTCATCATAGCAATTTTGAATAGCCTCTCCATGGGATATCAGGGGACATTTGTTAGAGCAAATTTCACCAGAGGAAATTTTGCTTTCTTCTCCTTGCAGTGAGAAAGCTTTGAAAGGGGGCAGTATTCCCACATTTCATCAGCTCAGGAGCTAAAAAGATATGGACGGAGTAAGATTATTGGTCCTCCCTCCTGCTGCTCCCATAGAGAAAGGAAGAATTGATTTACACTAATGGGAGATAAAGCAGTGGGTGATGTTGGACCCTAGAAAAAGAGTAACTGGAATCATGACCATCATTCTCTTCTTTTCTTCAAAAAAGCCAGCTGCAAAGATAAGGCTTCCAGATATTCTTGTTGAGAATTAATGCTACTATCATTAATGAAGGCAGGTATCAGCATTTTTTTAATGCCCTCACATGAAAACACACCAACACTCACAACAAAGTGGCATGTCTTTCTTATGTGCCTTAAAAGAAATAATGAATCCTCCCCCCCCCCCCCCCCCCCCCCCGTTCGTACTTGTAGTATATGCCAGTTAAGTAAGAACCAGGAGAAACTTTTAGGTATTTATAAATAGCAAATCTTCTCTCTACCCAATTTGAGCTTATTCTAGGTATATCATTATATTTTCAATCCTACTTAGAATTTCAGCTTGTTTTTCTTTTTCTTTTTGTCAGAAAAACCTAATTCATAACTGTAATAGGATTGTTTTGCTATGAACTATATTTAAGTAATATAACATTTAATTTATATGTATCCTATATTATTTAAAAAATCAAAATGTTTGTTTCTGAAATCGTCAATAGTGATTAATCTTTTTGAAATATTTTGAACATGGTAGAGTGTCTGTCAAGAATTATTACTATTTTATTGTCAAGAAAATTAAGTCCAACTGAACTTTATTTGCTTGATAATCAGTGATGTTGGAAGCCACACACTCATGATCTGTAGTAAATCATTGAAATCAAAAGTCCACAGTTTATTTTTAAGTCTTAACATAGTTAATCTCATTCATTTATGTTGCTATCAACAGTATTCTAAGCTTTTCAATTACAGAGTGGTATAATTACAAAATTAAGCTATTAAATAGACAGTAGATACTTATCAGTAAAATGTTAAAAAGGAAAAAAATCATTTTCCTCAACATTGGTTTTCTTGCTGTCGTTTACATGTTCTCAAATGGTGGCAACTACTCTTAATCTTTTGCTATTTATTGCTCAAAAGTTTGTTTCTCTTTATACTATTATTTTTCTTTTCTTTTACCGACCACCTTACTACAATCTGCCCTTTGCAGCTTTTATATAAATCTCACAAATGTTAAAATATTATTTAATGTATATTTCACCTTGAAAGTGTTACAATTTCATAGTATTCCATTGTAGCAATATTTTCCTCTGCCATCTTAATACCAATGTAAATTTCAGATTTTTCCAGACTAAAGCCCCAAGATATATGGATGTAGTACTACCTCAGAAAGCTGAAGCAGGAGAATCCTCTGAGTTCAGTTATTCAAAGTCAGCTTTGGGACAACAGAAGAGCATGCTGTTTCAAGGTGAGGAAAGGGTAGAATTGTCTAAACATTTGTATTACAAGAATGACCACACTATGTTATATCACACAGTTCCATTATTCCTGAGAGGACATTCACAGAGTAAGTTCACAGAGAAGACATTGTAAGGTGAAAAGATCAAAGCATTGTTCTTTTGATTTGCTATCCTTACAAGGACTGTATCAATTACATCCATTAGTAATTGTCTTAGTCAGGGTTTTGATTCCTGCACAAACATCATGACCAAGAAGCAAGTTGGGGAGGAAAGGGTTTATTCAGCTTACTTCCACATTGCTGTTGATCACTAGAGGAAGTCAGGACTGGAACTCAAGCAGGTCAGGAAGCAGGAGCAGATGCAGAGGCCATAGAGAGATGTTTCTTACTGGCTTGCTTCCCCTGGCTTGCTCAGCCTGCTCTCTTATAGAACCCAAGACTTCCAGCCCAGGGATGGCACCACTTACAAGGGGCCCTACCCCCTTGATCACTAATTGAGAAAATGCCTCAAAGCTGGATCTCATGGAAGCACTTCCCCAACTGAAGCTCCCTTCTCTGTCAAGTTGACACACAAAATCAGCCAGTACAGTAATAAAGTGAGTATGTCTCTTTGTTCACAACTATATCAACAGAATGTTATGAAATATTTTCATTGCAGTTAAAAAGTCAAAATAGTACCACATTCAAATTATCTGATTATAATAATAAGCATCTATTCCCATACTTAAGAGTTTATCTATTTCATTGTCCATGTTGCCTCATAGAAATATCATACCATAGATATAAACGCTACATAAATTTTTCTGGATATAATTTAGTTTTGTTTTATTTGTATCTCCATATTTTATTTTCACTTTTAAGAAATTAGAACTGTCAATATTTTCTTCTTCACATTCTATTTCCCAGTTAGAAATGCTTTAAACACACCCAGGCTATCAAAGAATCTCTGTGCACAGTATGAAGTGTTTTGAGAGTTTCTTTTAATGTGTATAGTGGTTGGAAGAGAATAGTTAACTGTAAAGATCTTCCTCCTATAAATCAAATACAAAACAGAGCAAAAGGACTGTATTCATTAAGGGAACTGTATTCAATAAGGAAACAAACTGAATATTTTGAATGCTACTCCAAAGAATTGATGATGCCTTTTGGTTTCAACATGCACTACAACCAGGCATGGGGAATAATGTAGAAAGAAGAGCTAAAGGATGAAATGTACAGGTTGAGAGACAACTCTTTTGGTAGCCTGTTAGAAAAACCTGGGGCTTCAATAAGTATGGAAAATTGCATGGGATGAGAAACAGGACTCCAGGGAGTGACAAATCAATAACTCTACTATGGAATCAGTTCAAAGAACACCTAACATGACAAGTTAAGCTGTTAATAATGATCAATTTGGGGCCCAAACAAATAAGAAATGAGTAATAGCTAGCCTGTATTTGTCAAAACCAAATCATATGAAACCTCATCTAAATACTTCCTTTATACAGGGCAAGTCTACAGAATAAAAGGAAAGTCAGTAGAGATTTGGGTTAGCGAAAATTTTTAAAACGAGTGAATTGGGTGAAAGTGCCATAGGTGAATGTGTTAGAAATAAAACTAGCAAAAACAAATTGAATGCAAAGACCTGTTACTAACAGTTCAATACTAGATTGGGTGGAGGTGTCAAGTATGTCCCTTAGGGGTCTACTTTGAGTTCAATACAATTCAATATTTTCATTTACTACATTGAGAGTAGTAGAGAAAGGATGCTAATAAAATTTTCAGGTGTTCCTGCACATTGCAGAATAGGCATAAAGTAGAGTGTGAGCAGGATAAATTTTTAAATGGACAGAAATCAATAAAATAAGATTCAATAAAGCATTTGTAAATGTAATGCGATTCACAAAGGAAAGAATAATCAAATGCACCAATGTAAAATGTAATCACAAGAGGGTCTAAGGGTTATTATAGTCAAAAATACAATGAACATGCATCAGCAACATGACTGTCAAAGCCCAAAGGCAAATGCTGATCAAGTCATAAAAATGAATTTTTCCTTCACAGAAAAAAGAGCAAAGGTTATGCTAGTCCATAGCATTTCAATGTGTCCAGGGTGTCAACCTAAAGGATTGATAGATGGCTGGGGTATATGAGGTTATGAGAAAATCAAAAGAAAATGGACATGAAACAATGATAAAATGAAAAAGAATAAGTAAAGAAATCCAAGTAAAGACAGTTGGTGAGAAAAGCCAGGGAAAACAGAAAATGCAGGAAATGGGGAGAAAAGGAAATCCAAAGCGGGGCAATGAGGAAGAGAGAAGCAGCAGGAGATCAAGAAAGGAAACAGAAGCATCGTGTCCAAATAAATCCTCCTCTTATAGTCTACAAAAGAAAAGAATTGATAACATGTATCCCAAACAATATTTTTCTGGAAATTTGTCCATAAACATTCTCATAGAATTCAGATATTTAATTGAGCAAAAATGAGCTTCAGCGCAGCAAAGACACTGGACAGGAGAGATTATGTTAGGGATAAAGAAGTTAGATCCTTTCAAGAAATTGAGAGACACTAAACCACAGATAAAAGAGGAAAAGGCACTTTTAAGTTCTCTTCATGAAAATTTAACCTATGAGAAGCTTCCTAATATATATATATATATATATATATATATATATATATATATATATATATATGAAATCTATCTAAAAGGAACTACCAAATAACAGGGGAGACAGACACCCCCTCCCCAATTGGAGATCTTTTATCACAGAATAAAGATCCTAGTAACAAGAATTGGTTCTATCTAATTGAGTTATTGACCCAAGTGGTTCCATTGGAACCCTGAAACAACCTAGTTTGTTGTCAAGGCTGTCGGTTACTTTCCACGAAATGAGGGTAAGGCCCTATTGCTGAAGACAAACATCTATACAACTCATTGAACATGGAGAATATGAGCTGCTTCCTACAGAGAGCCTTCAACCCTACAAATTAGTGTTTATGGTACTAGAAAGTACCATAAATGTTGCCAAAGGAAAGGTAAACACCAACCTAGCTACAAATCATTTGATGTGCTTATTCAATCAATAGTGGTTCAAGGCCTGTGAGAGTCACCAACCAAGATCTGATTTGACTTAAGACCCCATCCATGAGTTAGATTCATCCTCAACACTGCTTAGATGGCCACGAACTGAAACTATATAGGCCAGGGACCTAGTGGAAATGAAATACATTCTGCTAAAGGAATGTAGCAATAAAATGACTATAGCAAGAAAATGAGAGTCTGCTATATCCATGGGTCACTCGTTGCTCAGCTGTCATCAGAGAAGCTTCTTCCTTCAGCATAGGGGAATAAATACAGAGACCCATGCCCAGACGATATGCAGAGAGTGAGAGGCCTTGGAACACTCATCCTTAAATGTTATGTGTCTATCAAATACCTCATCGCTGGACTCAAAGAACTCAGCAGAAGAGGAGATGGGAAAAGTGTAAGAGCCAAAAGGAATGATGGAATCAAGGCTTTCTTGACAGAACACTAATAGTGCATATGAGTGGTATGAACTCACAGAGACTGAGGATACATGACTAGGGGCTGCATAGGTCTACATCAGAGGGGGACCTAGAGCTATAAAGAACCCTAACCCATCAGCAACCTCCAGTTGATAACCACTTGCAAATGAAAACTAGTTTTTCTCCAAAGGAATCTTACTGGGGAAACAAACCACTCTTAACGGTGAGCCCCATGCCCAGCAGTACATAGGTGGCTAACAAAATCTCAATGTCATCTTTGTAGAATCATTGTCTCTTTGTCTCATAATATTGTACCAAGGTTATTTTTTTTAACCTTATAGGTCCTTTGTGTCTAAAGTATGACTTCTGCTTTTATGTTTTTATGGGATTCCAATGTGCACAAATATGTGTATCTCTGTCTCTATATGTGTTTCTGGTGCATTCTCATTTGCTTTTTATTTCTGTTTGTTTTGTCTTATTCTGGCTTGTTAGTTTTTGTTTTACTTTATTTTATTTCAATTATCCTTTCCATTCTTATTTTGTTCAAATGAGAAACAAATATGATGTTGATGCAGATTTGAGGAAAGGTAGAGAAGAACTGAGAGGAATTAGGGGTGGGGAAATTATAATCAGAATATACTTTATGAAAAGAAATCTATTTTTACAAAAAGAAAAAAATTATAAAATTCTATGAATTCCAAAGCTTTAGCAACTACTTAAAAGCTTGTCAAGAAAAGACAAGCAGGCAGAATTAAACATCCCCTTTATGAAATAATAATACTTTTTATTTTTATTTTTTGTTTTGAGACAGGCTTATAATTCCTCACATACACTGTATTCTAGCATTTCTAGCATTTATGAGTTAATATGGAGTTTATTCTATTTAATGATGTGCGGTGAAGCTTTAACCTCCAAAATGTTCAGCAAAAATTTTCACATTGAAAAATAATCTAATTATCTTCCTATTTACATGTTATAACTCTATATTATATACAATATGTGAATAGAACTTGTTTTAAGGGCTTAAAATAAAAGATGAACTGGTACTGAAAAGCCAATGAATGCAGGGTGAAAAAGTACATTTTTTCAATAAATGAAGTATGAAATAAAAGAACCAACGAAGTAATGATCAGAGAGGAACAAGCTTCAGAGGAAACAGAATGAGTGCCTGTTACTTAGAGGAAACCCTGTAAAGTTACACCAAAGAGAAAATGAAGAAATACTTCAAGAAAGTTATATTTGGGGGTGTGTGGGAAAGACCAAAGTAAAAGAGAATAATAGACTTTACTTCAGTTAGTATGAAACCTGACAGCCTTCCCAAAAATGAGGGGAGGGAGGAGGGATGACTAGAGAGGGAAGAAGTCTATGAAGGAGGGAAAAATATCAGAATTTAAAGCAAGTTAAAGACACAGGAAAAAAGCATAAAATGCTAAAAGACATGGTGAAGAAAAAGACTGATAGAAATTAATGGTCAAGATACACACACATATACATGCACATACACACACACACACACACACACACATACACACACACACACAGAGAGAGAGACTCAGAAAGAAAGCAAAAAATAGTAAAAGTTTTATTAATAAAAAACCTACTCAATAAGTTTTAAAAGAAATGATGTACTCTTATGGGTATTCAAATATTTAAGACATAGCACAAAATAAAATAGTAGAGAGGTGAAAAAATCTTATGTAATAGTCTAATAACAACCACGAATTTGAAGTTCTATAACAACAGAAAAGAACTTTACCATAATGACTAGCCTGTACAGAAGGAAACACAGCAATTCTTGGTCTCTGAATATGTTAACGTGAAACATGTTGGGAGTCTGTTAGCCAACCCTTATATGTACAAAGTAGTGGAATGGTAGATTTGAAATGTTTCACACATTCTTGTTAAAAGGAAAGGGGATTAAAAGTGTAAAATAATCATGGTCATAGGGATTAAGTCCCTCTAGGGGCCATGGAAATTCTAATTAATTAAGTAGACTGGGAAAAGTGGTTGAAAGGATAAAGCCCATCACTCACTCATTCATCATCCATTCAACTAATCAGTATGGGGCTGCCACATTATACATTAGGGATGATAGAGAATGAATGCTAGCCTTTGCCATCAAAGATGTCCCACTTGCTGTAGGAAAGAATAGCAGAGCCAGTGAGATGGTTCCCTGGGTAAGGCCCTTCCTCAGATAAGTGACAACCTGACTTCAATACCTGGTACCTACTTAGTAGAAGGAAAAAGGTGGCTTCTGCACTTGTCCTCCGCCTCTGGCCTTCACATGTACATCATTGCATGCACACTCAAACACACACACACACACACACACAAAATACATACAATGAGAGAGAGCAAGACAGACAGGCAGGCAGACAGACAGAGAAAAAGTGAAAGAGAGGGAGAGATTACAAAGATAATAAAGAAAAAAATATTATTTAGTACATTAGGATGTATGCTATAATCAACTATGCACAATCCTTCCATAAAAATAAGAGGAAAACATTAGCTTTGTAGAAAGATAGTGGTCAGAAAAGTGATCAGAATAAATTTAAGAAAAAAATGTTTTTGCAGAGTAGATTACATTTGAGCTAACTTTAAAGACTGCTTAGACATTGGACATCTAGTCCAACAGAGAAATGAGACATGGAAATGCGAGATTTAAAGCCTATATAGGTAGAATTGCAGCTGTTCTATAGGCTAAATAGGCAAAAGTCAATATGTATTTTATATAAGTCTGATATGTTTTAAACAAAGTTTGATAGTGAAGTAAAACAAGAGTGGGTTTTCAATGGTCAATATCAAGTCCAGGATTTTTCTACTGAGCTCCTCTTAAGTCCACCTATTTCCTCTCCTGACACAGTTATTTTCATCAACTGCAAACAGCAGCTCCTTAGAAATGTTGCTTAATTTATTTTCCTCATGCCCCAAAAGTGTCGAACAAGTAAAAATGGAAAGAAAATATCTGCTAAGAGCTATCAGAATAAGAGACAGGACCCAACAATGGGAAACTTTGGCAAGCTCCCTCAGTAACTACATTCCTAAGGGTATTAAAGATATACATGACCAGCACATTGCAGCTAGAAACTTTTATCTTCTTCTTTTCTAGAAATAGGCCAAGTTCTGATACAAATATAAAAATGTTTGAGGTCAAAAAAAAAATTGCAAAGGTGGAGTCTCTTTCACGATTGGCTGGAAAGGGAAGCAGACTTGACAATCATGTTACATGATGCTCCTTGCAGACTAAGACCAAGTCAATGTCACTGCTTTAGAGCATGGAAGATTAGCTATGAAGAGATTGCAGTTTCTCACATACAAGGGGGGAAATGCCATGATTTCAAACTGATGCTTCTTGAAATTCAGCTTTATTGTTCATCAAGTGGAGGCACACAAAATTAATGCTCCTATGCTACAAAAAGGATGGCTACACACTGTAAAAGATTTCAAACTTCAGAAAACCCAGCATGTATTGCCCCAGACTTAAATCACATTTGATCTCTGATTTCAACAGTTTAAAAATCTTGTGTTCTTTTGCTTTCAGACTATTCTTTTTTATATTGAGCCCAGCAGTTGTACATTGAAGTACAAAATCTATAATCAAGAATCATCCTAGAAAATGATTGATAATAAAATCTTATGCATGCTATACTTTTTTCCCTTCTATTTAAGAAAGTATCCAAGTAAATAACAAATCCTTATATAAATCAGTAGAGAAAAAAACCTCCCATATTATACAAATTACTCAAATCTTATGTGAGATCTAATGTGTTTAGAGCTGTATAGCCATAGACAAATTAGTCATTTTTTATTGAAAATAAATTTGTCTCTAATACAATATATCCCAATGACTGCTTCCTCTTACTCTCTCCAAGTCCCCACCACCTTCTCTCTCCTCCAGATCCACTCCCTCCATTTCCTCTTCAAAAAAGAACAAGCCTCTAAGAGACAACAGCCAAACAGAACAAAACTAGATACAATAAGACAGGGCAGAAGCCCTCATATAGCAACTGAACAAGGCAACCCATTATGAGGAAAAGAGTCCAAAGAGCAAGCGAAAGAATCAGAGAAACACTTGCTTCCACTGTTAGGAATCCCACAAGAACATCAAATTAACTTCCATAACATATATGCAGAGGAACTGGTACAGACCCATGCAAGCCCTGTGCTTGTCATATCCATCTCTGTGTGCCTATATGGGCCCTGCTTAGTTGATTCAGTGGGCCATACTCTCCTGGTGTACTCCTGCACTCCTAAAATCCCTCCTTCCTCTCTTCTGTGAGGTTCCCCAATCTCTGAGGAGACAGTCCATTTTTAATTTGCAAGCAATACTAGCTGAAGGGCAAGTGAGGAGCATTAAGAATGTGATTTATATAAGAGACTATGAACAGAACAAACTAGTTTTAGTATAAAAGTAATCAGAAAAGGTTAGCATAAAACTGCAAGGAAATGTGATTTTTACCAATCTAATTTAGGTTCCCTCTAGAATTTTTGGCAAGATTGTGGTAATATTAGCCAATTATACAATGTTATTGAAAATTAATTGGTAGTGCTTTTTCAAGAAAAATTAAAATATTTATACTGCTTCATCCAGCAATCACACTGCCAGAAATTTATGCTGAGGAACTATTTCAAAAGGTTATAAATTATATGCAATAATATGTTCATCAAAACATTATTTATAAGAACAGAAATTTTTTTAAAAAAAAATTTAAATGAGCCATAATAGACAAGAAAAGCTACTATTGAGCCACCTTAAGGAATATTGTGTAACCACTAGAAATTGCTATGAGGAGCTAAAAAAATAACTCTTTATGTGTCACATGGCAGTGAAAACACATGAGTGTCACTATTGTATTTAAAAGTTTGTGTGAATATAAAACACACAAAAATAATTGATCATGACATAACATTGTAAGTGATGTTTTTCATTTCTGTGTTTTTTCTCAGAATATTGCACAGTGATAAAATTCAAGACAAATAAATAAGAATCGCCACAACTTTAGCCCTTCTACTTTGCTCCTTGGTTTATATATGGCAGCTGTTCTCTGATCACCTACAGGATTAATGCATGCACTTCAAAACAAAACCAAACAAAACAGAAACAAAAACAAAACAACAACAACAGCAGCAAAATCCCTCACTGGGCTACAGAGGGATCTCTCAAAATTCCAGTTGCTTAGAAAAGCTAGGCCCAGTTTCTGGCTAGGGCTTCTTTCATTCTCCTCTTTTCCTTTCCACTGGCGCAGCCTCCTCATGGTGGGACTCTCAAGCAGCTATGGACATTTGGAGAAACACATTTGAAATGGATTTACTTTCTAAGGTTGAAAATGTAATATATTTGATGTGATAAATATATCTCCTTTATTTCCATTCAAGCAAGAGAGAGATGGAGGAAGTAACACAAGTGGAAATGAAATTGGGAAGCATCCAGGGCAAAACATTTTAAAGCAAACCAAGATAGATCTTGAGCCTTTCTCAAAGGTTGGTTCCTCAGATAATTTATTTCAGAAAGTATGGCTTCCAAAATAATTGGTATTCTTTACCCTGATTATGGGCCATTTCTATGACTCTCCTGAGATTGCCATTTTCCCCCATCTGGATTCACAGCATGGACAGGTGTTTTCTGTCTGGACCAAATTACTTTAAGTGTTACATTCGTGGCCCACATTGCTCAATGTCTATTTAAATTCAGCAGATTTTTATCCCACAACCTTTAGGAGTTCTAATTCCAATTCTAATAGAGATGGGAATAACACAGTAGAGAAAGTGTTTGGCCTTTGCTGAATGATATGCACTAAGATTTAGAAATGGAAAGGACCACAACTGCAGGCAGAAGGGAAACAGGGGAACTCTTCAAATAAAGGACACTATTCTAATAAATTGGAGACTTTTAAACAAGTTGCTTATTAATGTAACCCTCCTGTCATAGAAAATTTCTGGCTGCTATAAGAGGATGTCTCATCCTGGGTGAATTATAAACTAGTAGTTCATTCAGCTCATAGTTCTAGGGGTTGTGAAATCCAAGGTCAAAGAACCACATCTGGAGAGGGCTTTTTTGATACATGACACAATAGAGGAAGACTGTGCAACAGAAAGAGACAGAACCATGTGCATGATATAACACACTTTGATGAAAAAGCCACTTCCATAATAACTAGCCAATAATAACAAGGATATTGGTATACTCGTGAGTGTGAAGCCCACATGACTAACTCACCTTTTAAATTTCTTACCTCCTATTTCTAGCAACAGCAGCAACTGACTGTCAGTGTGAGCTTCAGAGTGAACATCCAAACAGCATCCTAGGGCTTTCATATATTTTTCACATCTCGAGAGGTTCAAATCACGGAAAGTATGCTGGCCTCTCTCAATCCTGACTCTCACCATCTCTGAGCTATTTGGAATTACCACCATTCCCTTCTGAGCCATAGAGATGTGAAGTCTGCAATGAATCTTTTGCTTTCTTCATCTAAAAGCCTCAGCATAGCCAATCATGTGCAGTGTAGTGTTCGGTGCCATTCATAGTGCTGAATTCCTGGCCCTGTGTCTGGTTAAAATGCCTCCTGAATCTTTCAGAAAGGGATTTTATTCATATTGCCTTTCATGTTGATTGTATTTTATCATATGCTAATTCTTGTAAAAATAAAAAGGGGAGGTGGTATTTTATAAGTTGAATGATAACCTATTTCCCCAGCTTTTCTAAATACAGAAGAACTTATTAAGTATTTAACTGTGTGGCATCCTGACAAGTCATCCAAACAGCAAATCAGGACTGCCCAGCCTTCTCTCAAAACTATAAATAAGTGTAGCTCTCACCCCTCATCAAAGCATCTTCTTTTTGCAACAGACAGAGACCATTGTAGAAAATCACAATTACTCAACATGTACAGAACAACCGATTGTAGGGTATGCCCAGTGAAAACATCTACTGCACAACAAGTCCTGCACCAAAAGCTCAGGGAACATAGTGGTACAGGGTCAAAAAGATTTTAAGAGCCAGGGGACCAGAAAATATGCTGAGACATTGTATCTCCTAGAAATGACAGGAAATCTAGATCCATAATACCTCAACAATATGGCTGTGAAAACAAGACCTGAAGGAGATCCAATACCAATAAACATACTAGCATGGATTGGAGTAAATCTCTCTGGATGCCATGCCATGACAAATGAATACTGGGAGTCAAGGAATGCTGAGTATAGGGGAAGTAGTATTTCCAAAGGATGAGCCCTTTTTAATAGTTTATCCATTACCAAGTGGTCAGCCCTAAAGTTAGATGCACACACACTCACACGTACACACACACACCATATATACATATATATGTATATATAGTGTATACATATGTATACAGATATACACACTATATATTCATATATATGCATACATATGTACTTGTGTGTGTGTGTCTGTGTCTCTCTGTGTGTGTGTGTGTCTGTGTAAGAGTAACAATAGAAGAAAAAGAGGCCATGAATTTGAGAGGGAGTTGGAGGTCATGGGACGGCCTGGAGATAAGAAAGGGAAGGGGAAATGATGTAAATATATCTTAACTTTTTAATTTAAAATATAGGACTAAAAATTAGTAATTTATTAGCCCTACCCTGTCACTGAAATCTGCATATGAGAGTTAAGAGGGAGAAGATATGTTTGTGAAATGAGAGAGGTGAATTTATTCTAAGTTGCAACATCCCTGAGCTGGGCATTTCTCTTCCAGCAACAATGCAATCCTACCATATAGAATTTAGAATGTCAAATAAAAGGTGTTATTTAATGGGGCTTTATTATTACTATTAGAAGCACTATATGTCTTTCACATCAGCATCTAGGGAAAATATGCTTTATTCAGTAAAGGAAGGGAAAAGATAATTATATGCAGCCTCTTTGAAGTTGCTGAGAGGGTGTTATAAAGATAGACAAAGACAAGATTTCTTTCTAAAACAGGTGCTTAAAGCACTGGGTCTCTATCTTTTAAAATCTGTGGCTGATTTTAAAACTTAAAAAGAACTCTCTCTCTCTCTATGTCTCTCTGTTTCTCTGTCTTTCTCTCACTCACTAAACACACACACACATGTCATCTATTTGGGATATGTTGTTTTCAAAATGCATAAAATGAAGCTAAAAATAAATTCAGCAACATTTATAAATACACTTATGTTTCATTCATAGTTGCAATATTTACTTGCTTTGTGAAATAACATTGCATGGAGACACAAAGTACATTTTATTGACTCTATGAGCACCAATATATTTATATATATGGTCCTATTCCATCCATAGTCATGAATCCATAGTCAGTAAATATGTAGTCTTGAAGAACTGATTTATAATATATTGCATAAAAGCCAGGAAATGGATAGAGATGAGCCAGGCCCCAGGAGACTACATCTCGACTCTATCCTCAGGCCTTGCAGCATTCATTATTTTGCTTTCATATATTGCGAAGACCTGTTTCAAGTAGAAAGATACATAGATGAGCCAACAGAACCAACCATTGTTTTATATAAGCAATAACTTTAACAGGGCAACTGTGCCTTTTATTAAAATATATGCTAATGTTTTAACTATTTTTTGTGTAGATTCAAATAGACCTGTGATATAGTCACAAGAAACAATTTAGTACTTTCAAGATCACCGTGTTTAATTCATACAACAGCCACTAGCAGTCCCTTTAATCTCTTGTGAAGGAGCTAGTATAGGGGAAAGGAATGGAAGGCTTAACTTTTTCTCATAATTGTATATGGATATCTAAGTGGCCCACTTTTTGTTTTCATTGTCCAACTATCTGGCCCCTGGGTGAGCATGATGATCTCTTATAGTTATCTTCCATTAGCTAGCAGATTACATTCATTCAAGACACTTTGTGATGACCTGTAAGTAAGAAAAATCTACAGGTAGACAAAGTAAAAAAATAAAATAAAATAAAATAAAAAGGCGGAGGTGTGAGAGGAAGATAGATACCACAGCCCAGCCTTGGTATTCTTAAAGCAACCTTTCAATTATAATATTGTCTATGCTAAATGTTCTTTATAATTTATCAATAAGCATTGTGTATACATAATTAACATATTTTAAAACTTTAAAATAAATGCAAAATTCAAGGAAATGTAACCAGCAGATGAAATAGGAAGAGGGATGTGTTTGTCACAGAGTTCTGTGATGGAAAGCACTGCTGTATGATGGGGTACACTTGAGGCTTAAACCTATGAAAATTTGTATATATGTTCTTTAACCCTGATTATAGGGAAGCCCACCAAGGAACCATATCCTTGACTAACATATCAAAAGAAAATGTTAATGCTACTATACATATCTTGTTACATTCCTGAATGCCAGGTTTCAAGAGGGTTATTTATACATGGAATGATGGAGCAGGAATGAGCCATCTTAAGAAAGAGTGTATCTATAGGAAGAAGAACAACCCATTTCTTTTTTTCCAGGTTACTTTATGTCCCTTTATTTTTTATTGGATATTTTATTTATTTACATTTTAAATGTTATCCCCTTTCCTGGTTTCCCTTACAGTCCTCCATCCCATCCCCCCCCCTTCCCTGCTTCTATAAGGGTACTCCCCTACCCTCCCACCCACTCCCATCTCACCACCATGGCATTCCCCTACACTGGAGCATAGAACTTTCTCAGGACCAAGGGCCTCTCCTCTCATTTGTGCTCAACAAGGCTATCCTCTGCTACACTTGTGGCAGGAGTCCTGAGTCCCTCCATGTGTACTCCTTGGTCAGTGGTTTAGTCCCTGGGAGCTCGGAGCTGGGGGAAGTCTGGTTGGTTCATATTTTTGTTCTTCCAATAGGATTGCAATCCCATTCAACTCCTTCAATCTTTTCTCTAACTCCTCCACTGGGGATCCAGTGCTCAGTCTAATGATTGACTGCAAGCATCCTCCTCTGTATTTGTCAGGCACTAGCAAAGCCTCCCAAGAAACAGCTAAAAATGCAGTAAGGAGCTAAACAAAGAATTCTCAACTGACGAATACAGCTAAAAATGAGGTACAGATCTAAGCAAAGAATTTTAAACTGAGAAATATCAAATGGCTGAGAAGCACCTAAAGAAATGTTCAACATCCTTAGGCATCAGGGGAATGCAAATCAAAACAATCCTGAGATTCCAACTCATACCAGTCAGAATGGCTAGGATCAAAAACTCAGGTGACAGCAGATGCTGGAGAGGTTGTAGAGAAAGAGGAACACTCCTTCATTGCTGGTGGGATTGCAAGCTGGCACAACCACTGTGGAAATCAGTTTTTCCTCTGGAAATTGGACATAGTACTACCAGAGGACCCAGCTATACCACTCCTGGGCATATACCCAGAAGATGCTCCAACATGTAATAAGGACACATGCTCCACTATGTTCATAGCAGCCTTATTTATAATAGCCAAAGCTGGAAAGAACCCAGATATGTCTCAACAGAGGAATGGATACACAATGGAGTCCTACTCAGCTATTAAAAGCAATGAATTCATGAAATTCTTAGACAAATGGATGGAACCAGAAAATATCATCCTGAGTGAGGTAACCCAGTCACAAAAGAGTCCTTTTTAGAAGGGGAACAAAATATTCACAGGAGGTAGATGGTGGGAGAGACTTGGGAGGAAAAAAGAAGGGGGAAGGGGAAAGGTGGGGGAAGGATCAGATATAGGAGGAGACTGGGATGACATACAGAGAGTTAGGAAATGGAACAAAGGTGTGTAGCAATGGGGAATGGGGAACTGGGGTAGCCACCAGCAAGTCCCAGAAGCCAAGAAAACAAGAGGCTCCCAGGACCCAACAGTGATAAGATGCTGAAATTTCCATCAAAGGGGAGGGAAAACCTTTAGAGACCATACAGTATCCAGGGCTTAGACAAGGTCCCCTGTTGAGGGATGGGGCCACTCACTCATCTCCAAATTTTTAACACAGAATTGCTCTTGTCTAAAGGAAATAAGGAGACAAAGTGTGAAACAGAGACTAAAGGAAAGGCCATCCAGAGACTGCTTCACCTAGAGATCTATCCCATATACAGACACCAAACTCAGACACTATTGTGGATGCCAAGAAGTGCTTGCTGACATGAGCCTGATATAATAACCCATTTCAAAAGAGAGGTTAAATGGGAACTGTGCTTAGCCTGTCTTCCTTGGGACAGAATTGTTTGCTCTTACCAACTCTGACTCAAGTCCTGACTCTGAACTTTATAATCACCTGACGAACTTCAAACTATATTACATGCCATAGGATGGGGTGAGACCTTGTGGTGCTTGTGGTGGGCAAATCCCAGATGTTTCAATTCCTGTGTAGTATTTTCTCCAGTGGAGGTAAACTTGTATGTAGAGTTTATAGGATGCCATACTTGTGAGTTCACTGTAGACAAGGACAAAGGCAAAAAGAATTTATTATGTGATTAAAGAAGAAATTGAGTTTTTAATTAATCAAAGGGAGATTTTCAGAGAAAGACATGACCAAAAATGGTGAGCAGTCTTAAAAAAAAAAAAAAAAGGCAAGGACTGCCCCTAACTCTCTCTTTCCAGCCTCTGAAGAAGAAAGCTAATAGCAAACATACAGCCACAATGTAATACATTATGCCAAGAATTTGGAGAATCTTAGGAGTAGACCCTCTTCTAGACCCTCTTCTAGCAGAGCCTACAAATGGGAAATCCACTTAACTGACACCTTGACTGCAGCCCTATGAGATCTTGAGTAAGGATCAGCTATTCTGTGCTTAGATTGAAGAATCAAAGGAGTTTTGATACAGTGAGTATGCACTGTTTTAAGCTACTGAGATGGGAGGAAATTTGGCTTAGCAACAGGAAATGATGATAGAGAAGCACATTCACATTCTTGTTTTCCAAGAAAGCACTATGGAGAAATGTAGACTATATGGCAGGTGTGATCAAGTGGAAAGAACAGTAGATGGGACATGGAAACTTGTCTCAGGATTTGACCCTGCCTGACCTGGAGCAACCTACTCAGCCTCTTAGATCCTAGAGCCTCATTTGTCAAATGTAGTTCATTTAAGTTGCCTGGTCCTTTTTACTGGATTCTGAGAAAGGACTTTGAAAGCTGCAAAGAGCTGGACTTACCCCAAAATGACACCTATAATGTTCATGGCAGATGTTTTTTTCTGTGTGAACTCATTCATTTAATCCTCAAATAATCCTACAAGTAGATATAGGTATGTGATCATTATCTCTATTTCACAGATGAAAGGAATAAGAATCAGGCAGCTAAAAAGTCACGTCCATGATGGCACAATTGTTCCATAAGAATAAACACTGAACCTATGGCTGTCTGTTCCAGGTTCTATACTCCTAAGCATTATACCATGTTGCCTCTCAGATCTTTAATAAGTCTAAGAAATCCACTCCCCTCTGAAGCAAGCTGAGCCTTCAGACTGAGATATTCTGAAAAAGATTCAAGCTCCTCAGCTCAGAGTCATCCCTCTAAGCCTCTGCTTTGATGCGTTCTCTTAGATTTGTTACCTCAGTTTTTCTAACATGATCACATATTTCTCAAAAAGAAATTCATCGGGAGACAACAATCCTCCTTTTCTTCTATAAAGTGCTCTGGCATAATCCACATTGTTCTGTCCCACTACCTCATTTCCAGCACCACCTCCTTCTACGGTTTATCATTATTACTTAGCTGAGGGCACATGAACATCTGCTTACAACAAGCACATTTAATTTCTCCTCGAACACAGACTTGCATAAAAAAACAGGCATAAAGAGAATAGGAACATTTTTATTGCATTGCTTTTAGGTACACTGCATGTCATCATATCTTCAGCCTGGCTGAAGTACATCTCTGGGCATGCAGTACAGCTCTCAATTTATGAGAAAAACACCAGAGCCATGAGATGTCTTGCCTTTGGAAAGAATGATTTTTACCTTTAAATTCCCAAGAGGTTAAAAATTATCTTGCATCTTTTAATGGGGGCATTCTAGTTCTCAAGCGAATATGTAAAAGTCCTCCCTGAAGTTTAACTGAAATCCCCCTTGCTTCATTTCCAACATGTAAGATTCCATTCAAGTTTCAAAATAGCTTTTAAAAAAAAACGCTTTGTTTGACATCTCTAGATTAGCTCCTTAACCCTTTAGCATTCCTGACATCTGTATACTTATTACCATATTTGTAGTATAATATTTTTTACAATTACCACTAGTCTAGCAAAAAGATTGTCATTGTGTCCTCTATATGTGTCACAGTGGCTGGTACATTTAAAAATGAACAGAAAAAAAATGAATGAATGAGCTCTCTTTTTATATCTTGTTGGTTAATAAATCCCAAATTTCTTGCTCCTTTGACTCTCCTTCTAAACAATCTAAGCCATAATCCCATTAACTATCATATGGCCAAATCTAATTCCATGTAGTGATCAATTTAGGAACCATCATAATAAACACATACACAACCAAATTTAAATGTTAGTGATTAATTCAATTACTAAAAATCTCCGTCTCTATTACATTCCCTTAAGCACATAATTATTTGGAAAGTGATTCAAGTAATTTTAAGAAAATATTTTAAAGTGTTTTCACTCAAGTAATCTCCTTCTGTCTTTTTTGCTTTGGGGGCAATGAGGAACCTCCTAAAATTTAAAGTGAAAATTTAAAATTTAAAGTGAAAAAAATAGACCTTGATTTTAAAATCTGGGAATTTCTGTATGTGCTCTGGTATCTCACTAATGTTTTCTGAATTTGTTGTTCCCTATTAAAATGAGATATAATAAAAAATAATTTGCAATTATGTTAGGATCAGTTTGGCTGAAAATATTTAGTCAATGAAAAACAAATATTAATGATGGTAATAAGAGATTTCTATGCAGTTTTATTTTTTTATTTATTTTTTATTTTTTATTTTTTTTTTTTTTT
>NC_045030.1:126824404-126828946 GCF_008632895.1 Mastomys coucha
GTATAGCCGTGGCTGTCCTGGAACTCACTCTGTAGACCAGGCTGGCCTTGAACTCAGAAATCTGCCTGTCTGTGCTTCCCAAGTGCTGGGATTAAAGGCGTGCGCCACCACCGCCCGGCTTCCATGCAGTTTTCTTAAAACCGTATTTGTTAAAATTTAGGAGGAGAAAAACTTCACCCATTTAACATAGGTTGGGAAGTTTCACCGTAGCACAGCAGTGGTAGATCAGGCTTAGTCTTTGATACGCTGTGACTCATAGGTCTTTGTCTTTGGTCTGTGAGATACACCAGTCTTTATAGCTATTTTTGGTAAGTTCTTGGACTTACCAAATTTTGTTTGTTTATACAGTGTCCCGTTCTGTAACTCAGGTCAGCTTTGAACTTACTATGTAGCCCAGACTGGCCTCAAACTAGTGGTAAGCTTCTTCTTCTTGCCTCCTGAGTGCTAGGATTATAGGCATTTTCCACCACATGTGATTTGTTATTTTTTGTTCTTTTGGTCTCCAAGTGACAGTTCATGCTTGTTTTTCTTTCTTTTTCTTCTTCGGTAAGATATTTTTGTTACTAAAATGTCAAGGTCACTTTTTCATTCCGACATCTGTGACAGACACTTTCAAAATGCACAGATCAGCCAACAATCTGCATGTTCTTCCTCTATAGAAAAAATATATGACTATGGAGGCCATCTTTCTAGACTTCTTTTTTAATGTTATTATTTTGTTTATTAATTTATAGGAAGAAGGAATAAAATAATTTAGTTTATATTATATGTTATATGTTGTATGTTATATGCTATACATTATACATGATACATTATGGGTTATATGTTACATATTTATCATATATCATATATCATGTATTATATCATATCACATGTTATGTAATATCTTATATCTTATATCTCACATCTCATATGTCATATATATCATATATTATTAGACATTATATATTATATATAGTATATTTTATATTATCTCATATTATATATATATATATCATATATACTATATATTATATTATACAATATATATTATAAAATCCACAATATACATTACACATTACATATTACATAATTCATGTTACATGTCATATAACACATATTGCATATTGTATAGCATATATTGTGTATCATATGTTACATACTGCATATCATATTATATATTGTATCATGTATCATGCATCATATATCATATCATATATCATAGATTTTATATTTTGTTTTTTGTATACATTGTATATTATGTGTTATGTATATATTATGTATTTCATATATCATATGGTATATCATATATCACATGCCACACATCAGAGAGTACATCACATATTATATATCATATAGTATATACTAAATATCATACATTATATGTTATATATTATATAGATCATAGTATATATGATTAATACACATTAGAATTTATAAAAAATTAAAATATATATACTTCCAAGAATACTATCAAGGAAGAAACTAGATATTTAGAAAAAATGGCAATTATAAGTATTATAGATATTTATTGCAGATTATAAAAATAGTTCTCATAAGCGACAATCCATCAATCAACCTCAAATAGTTTTGTTTAATGGAAATTTAAAACAAAATCCCACCAGGAAACTTTTAGGTTTCTTAAAAAAACAAAAAGGAATATCAAATTTAATTAAAGTCTTTGATCAACACTTAGAAGAGGAAATTGAACTTCAAGTCTATATTGGAAATAAGGAAAAATATATTTTAAAATAGTATACCTTTGTACATCTTCTAATATTACCATACTCAGTCCAAGCTGTACAAAACAATGCAGAAATGAAAATAAACAACCTAGAATCTTCATGAACCAAACATACCCATGAGTATAAATGGATGAAATTCTTCACAAAGAATTATACCATACCAACTGATAAAGAATCATGACTTACTAAAGTATTTCTTGAAAGCAAAAGGCACAAAGAATGGGCAATACAAAGTTATATATAAATATGACTTACACAAAGTGAATAGTCACAAAAAGGGGAAAATAATTTTTATGAATATTTCTTCTCTATTGAATTATTTTTAAAAATTGTTTTATATTGTGATGGTTAGTATTTTCTCAACTTAATACAACTGTGACCAAGGAAACTTATTCAAGAAAATCTCCTTAATACTGTCTGTGTGAAAATCTTTAGATCATTTTCTAGATTAATGATTGATATGGGAGACCTAAGTCCATTGTGAGTGGTGGATTAAAACTGCCCAACTCACTAGTTTCCAAGATTTTGACCTTGTTTGGAAAAATAACACATTTTTTTTCTGCCACTCAGTTTAAAGAGAGAAGAACATAGAAACCCTCTATAATTAGATAACCTCATTCATTATAATGTTATTTCTATGTATCTATATCTACACACACACATACATCAACCATATATATATATTACCATTATATATATATAGAGAGAGAGATAGATAGATAGAGATAGAGAGAACCCTGTAATTTATAGACACAGATAAAAATGCAGCTCCCACAATACCTACAAAAAAATAAAAAGGAGGTAACCATGTGTTATTTAGTATAAGGACATTTTATATATTATTCTTTTCCCTCACCCAATTCTTCCCAGATGAATCCTCACTTCCCTAGTTAGTCAAAGCATAGAGGCCTTGAGGTCCTTGTGTTTACAGATAAGTACTAGGGATAACAGAAATGTTAAAGACATATATGTCTGTGGAAAGTTTGTATATCTGTTTACACCTGGAAAGCTGAGAATGGATGTAGTCAATAGCTTGATGATCTGTGCAGTCTGTAAGGCAGTGTCATGCTGGAATACCCCCAGACTCTTGCATTTCTTTATTTATTTTTAATTATTTTATTTATTTGCATGCCAAATGTTGCCCCCTTGGAGAGGTCTTCCCTCCATCCTCCTTCACATCTAAGAGGACACCCCTTGGGCATCAATTCTCTACAGGATTAGGTGCATCCTCTCCCACTAAGGCCACACAAGGCAGTAGGACACGATTCTTTATTATTTAAATTATATACTTTCTTATTTTACTTTTAAATTATTTAATCAAAATACAAGTAGAGCATTTAGTCCCCTCCTATTCCTCCTGCCAATCACTTCCATGCCATCCTCTTCTCCGCCATTTCATGGCCTCTTTTACTTTTTCTTTCGTTATTATTGCTGATGTGTGTGTGTGTGTGTGTGTGTGTGTGTGTGTGAGTGTGTGTGCGTGTCCTTATCTTCTGGTACTCTGATAGCAAGTCTGTAGGAGGAGGCTTTTGATTCAGACTGACATTGCTTTCACTGAGTCTTTTGTCCAAAGTGTCTGTTGCTCTCAGCAATATAGACTTACCTTCAAGTTCTTGGAGCCAACCAATGTTAAGAGCAGATAGTCTATTATTTATGTAGTCTCTTAGAATAACTTAACGAACAACTCAAAAGGAGGTTTCTCAGGCCTGGTATTGGGGTTCTATTAGATCATCTATAACTCCTGGGAGGAACTAACTCCTGGGAGGAACTTTTTTCTCTCAGCATCACTGCCTTTAAAAAAAAAAAAAAAAAAAAAAAAAAAAAAAAAAAAAAAAAAAAAACAAAACATATAAATGTCTATATACATACACTTATATCCATTACTTGTAATTTTAGTTTTACATATTTCAAGTAGTCTTAGTGTTGTTTATCCCATCTCCCTCCTCCTTCTGTATGGTTCCTCCTCCCTCTCCTCAGTTAATATCCACATCTCATTTCCCCCTTAATAGGACCTGTATCCTGCTCTTTCCCTGTTCATAGCTCCTTCCTTAGCCCCTTGGTCTTTTTTTTTATATATATATTTTCCTCAATTTTATACTTCCACCAGGTTATATAGCCACATCTGAAGATTTGGAGCTAGCATCCACAATAAGTGAGGACATGGGGCATGTGTCTTTCTGGGTCTGGAGCATCTTACTCAATATATTTCCTTGTAAGTTTTAAAGGTTATACAATGAATATTTTGTCTGCAAAATGAAAACATACTCAAAGAAACAGGAACAGGAATAAACATAACATTAAGAGGACTTTTTTTAAAAGGCAGGCCACTGAAATAGACACTAAGTGCTTTGGAAAGTAAGATTCTCTGGGAAGGGCCATCTTCTCTCCGGTGAGTTCCTAAGCCAGGAGCAGCCAGACAGGAGGCACAGGCCCCATGAGTCCCAGGGGAGACACAGGGCGGCAGGGACAGGATCCTCTCAGCTTCCAAGTGACAGAGGTGAAACAGCAACCTTAGCTGCCCCCTTCCCTGCAAATGGAGGGCCTGCTTCCAGGGACCACCTTGACCCGGAGTCTCCAGTGAGAACAGCCAACATCTCTCCTGTGAGTTCCTAAGCCAGGAGCACCCAGCTGGGAGGCACAGGCACCACTAATCTCAGGGGTCTTGTAGGACATCAGTGACAGAACAAGCTCTGGTCAGAGTCACTAAGAACACCTAACAACAAAAATCAAGAGATGGTGAAAGGCAAACGCAAGAATCCTATCAACAGAAACCAAGACTACATGGCTTCATCAGAACCTAGTACTCCCACTGCAGCAA
>NC_045030.1:126837065-126841710 GCF_008632895.1 Mastomys coucha
AGGCAACAGGGGTTTGTTTTTGTTGTTCTTGTTTGTTTCTTTGTTTTTTGGAGGGGAAACTGGGAATGAAGAAATTTACATGTAAAGAAAATTAAAAAAAAGATTCTCTGGGAAGGAAAAGTTTCTTAACACCACTAGACTGTAGTATATTCAAAAAGAACAGAGAAAATACATGAAGTCGTCTTACACAGAGTAGAGGTGAAAAGCCAAATGCTGCACAGCCTTGCTAGGATTTCTATAAGACAGAGTTCATAAACTTGCAAACGTTATCTATGCGTTCTTTTACCTAAACTGCTTGTCTTTAGCAACTGCTAACATCTAAAAATGCAGTGATTTCATGTAAAAATGTGCTTCTATCTTCTCTCAAAAAAATGAAAAAAGAAATCTGGCAACCATTAGGTTACAAGTCCCACATAGCAACAATCAGCTTAAGTTTAGTCACAAACTACATCCTCAATATGGAAAAACTGCTTCCTAATCACAGTTCTCACCCAACCACAAGAACTAATTCACTTTATTGCCTAATTCTTATTTGAATTTGCAAAGTGTCACACAGGAAGTTACTCAATGGCGAGAGAGGTACTGACTGAAGATGGTTCTACATGTAATATCATGGAATGTAGACATTTTAACGAGGATCGCACAGGTACTGGACTTGTTTGAGTTGGCGAGTAACCAAGATACAGACTGTGATGAGAGCACAGCTTATATAATAGATTTGAGATTAAACAGAAAAAGAAAGTTTTGTGATAGTGTCAGTAGAAAAAACTAGTACTAAATGTTTAAAAAGAGGAAGATTTGTATGCAACAGGCAAAACTGACATAATTAGTAAACCTAACCCTAACCCTCATATGGAGTGAGGGAGAAGGATCAGATACCATAGAGAAAAGGTGACCAGCAGAGAAGGCCAACATAACTGGCTGACCTAAATGCAGATGCCAATGATAATACAAAGAACACCAGAAATTTAAGAGTTAAGGTGTTACCTCAGAGAATGAAGTAAGTTCATGTCAACTCACACAGGTTTTCAAATCTGTTTCAAAGGTTAAAATGTACAACTGTGCCATTCTTCTCTGGATCCTTATAGGAATTGGAATAAGGTAAGTGCTGCAGTAAGATGTATTATAAACATTTGAGGATGGTAGACTAGGGCTCAGGAAAGAGTCTGGGAGGAGAAATAGAGGTCTGAATGTAATACACAAAAGAGATAATAATAAAAATAAAAATAAAATATGACAAAAATAACAGGGTAGAAATTGAGAGGAATAGGCAGCAGAGGTCTTAACTCAGAGAAAAGCTACACTAAAGAGAGAGCAAGAAAATGGGGAAGAAAATAAAATGGTAATGGTCAATAAGAGGAGGCAAGGAATGATAGAAAGCCAACAGAGAAACGGTTTCTAAGATAGGGGAGTTGGGTCTATCACTGTGGATGAATCAAATAAACACAGCACAGAAGCAAGTCATGAAGCATGAATCTATATACATGAAGATTATTGAAAAACACACTATAGTGGAGGAAAGCATATGTGCTTATGTATACAGTAAAATGCTTTTTTGAGAAAGAAAGATAATTAATGTAGATTTCAAATTAGTGATTAGTTGGGAGATAGGCAGGGAGAAAAGTATAAGGAAATATACATTTGTTTCTTAAACTGGTAGTGATTATACAGATATTTGCTGTATTATCAAACTGTATAGAAAGGGAGAGGGCTTGGTAGTATGTCCAAATTTGGAAATTTATTCTCTAGGTATACAATCATATAAGAAATAATTGCAAATGCATTGGAGTGTATAAAATATTAACTGCACCTCTGTAATAGCAGTAATTAGAGTAGAGCACAATGTCCATCAGTAAGAGACCATTTTAATAGACTTGTATTCACCCATACAATATCTTTATTTACTTCAATAGCACAAGCCTATATACCTACATAAAATATACCATGAGAGACACATTTTGAAGTAGAGAAAGCAGGCTATAGCAAAAAGAACATATGACTTTATTAAGAAATTGGTCTCAGTCTCTTCTTCCTGCTTCTCCCAAGGTATTATAGAAGTATGCCTGAAGCTGAGAGGGGAGCCACAAAAATGTATACACAGAACATTTCTGGAATGCCATCTACTCAGCTCATCCAGCTATTACTCCTTAGGAGTGGGACATAATTTAGAATAAATTTTGAACCTTTCACATTCTGCTTTACCCTTCTCTAAATAATCCAAGAAATGTTTTTTCTTAGATGAGGAAGCTAAAATTGAGACAAGCTATATTTCATTATTTCAAAATCTCTAGAGACTTGACTAGAATAGTTTCTTTAGAGTAGTGGGATCAAAAGATAGACCGGAGGAAAAGGAAGTCACTTTAACAAGAGGACTCTATTGTTTCAGAAAATCTGGCAGTAAAAGAAGACAGTTTCTGGATGGTTCCTAAGAATGGCTAAGCTAAGATAAATTATAAGTTACTTTTTGTTTAACAATTGGGGTTTCAAAGGACCTGGGCTACTGAGGTTGTTTACAGGAAAAAGGGGAAACACCAGTGAAGAGACATTTACAATGGTATATGGTAAAGAAGAGAACCTAAAATGCTTCAGAACAAAGTCAAGCTAGGAAGAGATGAACTGAAACATTCTGAGGGAACAGTTGTATACAGACACTCTTGATGCATCTGCTCTTTCTTGAGAAGAAAACAGAAAGAACATGAATTCAGGATACACTGGTGAAGGCAGGCTAGTATCTAAGGAGCCAGTAGACTAGCAGATCAGATAAGCATAAAGAAGCACCATCTTTTTAGAGAAAAAAAAACATTTTTTAGTCAAATAAAAAAATTCATAGGAAATAAGAGTCGAACATAAGCATCAAGGGATTAAAGAATAAACCTAAAAGGAAATTTCAGTATACAAGTTTAAAATTATCCCATTAATATTGAATATTAAAGAGAAAAGGGGAGAAATACATATAAATATAAGTAACAGTATTCAATGATGAGATAGTAAAAAATAAATGTGCATCATGTTGAAATTCAAAATATATTGCTATAATCATCATTTGTATATTTCAGATAGAAATATAAATGTAAGAGTCATATTCTGTGCTTTTCCTAGGGGCTTAACACCACACTGCTTCTGCTTGTTATAGTGGGCTTCTAGATTCTAGGCTCCTGAGGGGCTTTGACAAAACGTACAAAAATCTCAAGCTTAGGTTACAAGCTATCTTTTAATGACGTACTCCACAGTTTCATTTCCTTGGCTGAGAAGAGACAAACTCATTTTTTTTTATAGATACAACCCCCCACCACCACCTTGGCCCTCTGGACAATTTTGCTCAAAACCAGCAAAAAATAGTATCACGGCTGCCCCCTCTCTGGCCTTTGCTTCTTGTATTTAGAAGTTCTCTTTCAACAATGGTTTTTACCTATTTGACCTGATTTTAACAAGGTGCACAGCTTTATTTTCATGATAGACTGAGTCTCCTCACAGTGTTATGCATAACATAATTCAGAAAACAAAACGAATGTAACATGACTGACAAATACCATATTTAGGAAAAGTCAAAAAAGAAAATCTAAAAGTAATCTTTTTTTAAGAGACTGAGTGCAAAATCATCCCTATGAATTAACCCTAGAGCCTGTTCCACAGCCCCCTGTGCATGGGTCCTGGAGAGAGTTGTTCTTCCATAAGTGTTTTCACTCCCCAGCTCAGAGGAAAGAAAGCCACTTTCTCTGAAATAGCTGACTAGAACAGGGCCGGCCAGGAGCCTGCAGAACACAGGAACAGTGGAGCAGCTGGGACAGGATCCTTCCAATCCACCATCTGCACCCAGGAGCTGAGGTTGTACCACAGCCCTCTGTGCACAAGTTCTGCCAGGAAAGAACTGGTCTCCCTGGCTTGAAGATGAGATACCACTGTCTCTCCAATTACTGTCTGGAGCTGGGCCTGGAGGAGTAAACTGGGTGCAAGAACAGTGGAATGGCTAGGACAGGATCCTTCAGGTCTCCATCTGCACCGAGAGCTTGGACTGTTCCAGAGCCCTCTGTACACAAGTTCTTCCAGGACAGAGCTGGTCTCCCAGGAGTGCTGACACAGGCTTACAGACCCAAAGAGGGGACAATCTCCACCCAGAGACAGTAAAACCATCTAACACCAGAGATAACCAGATGGCAAAAGGCAAAAGCAGGAATCTTAAGGGAACCAAGGCTACTTGACATCATCAGAACCCAATTCTCCTACCACAGCAAGCCCTGGACACCCTAAACACACTGGAAAAGCAAGATTCAGATTTAAAATTACATCTCATGGTGCTGATAGAGGATTTTAAGAAGGACATAAATAACTCCCTTAAAGAAATACAGAAGAGTCCTTCCGGTCTGTCTGGGCTGGGGTCCAGAGCAGACCTTGGGCACAAGCTCTGCAGCCAGTCCCACAACACCCAGAGGAACCTCCACTCCCAGGTGCTCTGACACACCCAGAATCAGAGGTGAGCAGGAAACAAGATCGGTCCCAACACTGGGAGTAACTGGGAAGGCAGGACCAGGCACACAGGAACTGTGCCAGCCTAGTGACTTGGGTTCCTTTTGGTCTGCCTGGGTTAGTGTTCTGAGCAGACCTTGGACACAAGCTCTGCAGCCAGTCCCACAACACACAGAGAAAG
>NC_045030.1:126842928-126843821 GCF_008632895.1 Mastomys coucha
CACACTGAGAAGACCAAACCTAAGGATAATAGGTATAGAAGAGAGTGAAGACTCCCAGTGTAATGGGCTAGTAAATACCTTCAACAACATTATAGAAGAAAACTTCCCTAAGCTAAAGAAAGAGATGCCCATGAACATACAAGAAGCCTACAGAACTCCAAATAGACTGGACGAGAAAAGAAATTCCTCCCATCACATAATAATCAAAACACCAAATGCATTAAATAAAGAAAGAATTTCAAAAGCAGTAAGGGAAAAAAGGCAAGTAACATATAAAGGCAGGCCCATCAGAATTACACTAGACTTCTCACCAGAGACTATGAAAGCTAAAAGATCCTGGGCAGATGTCATACAGACACTACAAGAACACAAATGCCAGCCCAGACTACTATACCCAGCAAAACTCTCAATTACCATAGGTGGAGAAAACAAGATATTCCCTGACAAAACAAAATTTACACAATATCTTTCCACAAATCCAGCCCTACAAAGGATAATAGGTAGAAAACATCAACATAAGGAGCAAAACTACACCCTAAAAGAAACAAGAAGGTAATCTTTCAACAAATCCACATAAATCTAATTCCACCTCTTACAACAAAAACAACAGGAAATGACAATTACTTTTTCTTTATATATTAATTTACCAACATATCCTAATCGATTGAAATCCAATAATATGAGGAATTGGAAATTTGTTGATTGTCATCCAATGATCTCTCTAATTTGGTAATTGGAGAAATAGGTCCAACATTGTACAATCTATGTGCACTGTCAGCTTGTTTGTGACAGTGTCTTGCTGTGTACAATACAAGGGTCTTGAAATCTTGCTTCTCCTATCTCAGCCTCTCTATTAGTGTATTGTTTATTTCATGTTTTTACACTATACTATG
>NC_045030.1:126843831-126863991 GCF_008632895.1 Mastomys coucha
CTACTAAATACAAAACAAACAAAAAGAGTTTATATACTCATGTTCATTTAAGAAAATATTAGTAGTGATGTAATATTTTTAAGTATACGGCTAATATGTTTGGAGTTATTTAAAATTTATATTGAGAAAAATGTATTTTCACTATTGCTGTAGATGAGCATGTACATGAGACTGCTAATTTGATTGTTGTTTTATATCAAACAACTTTTATCATACTTATTTTTATTGTTTTAATATTTTATAAATTTTAAGGAATATGAAGGGGGTCTATATATACAATATAAATCTTTTGCTGATAAGATTTATATTGTATATATTAATTACATTTTTGTTATCTATTAATTACCTGATACACATGGAGGCTGCTTCCATTTCCTAGCTATTGTAAATAGAGAAGCAATTAACATAGATGTTTAGGCATTTCTGTTATTGAATATAAAGTCCTTTGATTATATGTCCATGAGTTGCATTGGTGAGTCATATGAGACTGTAATTCTTAAGGCTTTGAAGGACTGCCACACTGATTTCCCTAGTGCCTGTAGTAGTTTACCTTTCCCTCAACAGGGAATCTTTCACCACATCCTAACATAATTTTTGTCATTTGTTTTCTTAATGACAACCATTCTGTCTAGAAAGAGACAGAATCATAAAAATGCTTTAGCTTGCTTTTTACTAGTGGCTACAACGTTGAAGACTATCTTTAAAATATTTATTGGTAACCTGTATTTATTCTTTGGAATAATTTCCAATTATTCTTTGGAAGTATTTACTTCACATCCCATTCTTATTGGACTGTTTTCTTGATGTTTAGCATACCCTATGCTGTTTGACTAACAGAGAATGGGAGATTAGACCACCCAGATACCTGGGGTAAAACCAAAAACTACTGATCTATAAAATAAAAGTATCAATAAAATCATTCCTAAAGAAGTTCTCCTACACTCATAGATCAGTGCCTTGTCCATTCTATGCATTCATCACCAGAGAGGTTTTGTTTGGCAGCACATGGGAAGAGATGCAGAGACCTACAGCCAGATATTATGCAGGGGTGGGAGAGGGAGAAGAAGAGAGGGATGAAGGGAAGGAGTCTAAATTGGAGGTCTCCATCAAATCCTTCCCCCTTATTGCTCAGCAAATCCATGGAAGAGAATGTAGAATGAATATGAGAGCCAGAAGAGCAAAAGGATACCAGGAAAACAAAGCCTTCTCAATCAACTAAGCAAGGGACAAATGAGCTTACAGAATCAGAAACTTAAGCACAGGACCTACATGGGTTTGCACCATGTCCTCTGCCTATATATTATAGTTACAAGCTTAATATTTTTATGGGACTCCTGACTGTGAGAATGAGTAGTTTCTGACTCTTTTGCCTGCTCTTAGAATTCTTTTCCTCCTCTTGAGTTGCTAGGTCCAATTTCAATATGATAGTTTTGCTTCATCTTATATTTTATTTTGCCAGGTTTGCTTACTATTTATTGGAAGCTTGTTCTTTTCTAATGAGAAACATAAAAGTAATGGATCCAGAGAGGTAGGGAGATGGAAAGAATTGGAAAGAAGGGAAACTATAACCAAGATATATTGAGAAAATAATCTATTTTGAGTAAAAGGAAAAATGAAACAATCAAATAAAATAGAGTAGATAGATTGATAGATGCATGGATAGATATAAAAAATAAAGAGATAAATACAAATAAATAAATATAAATAAACAATTAAACTATATACATTAGCAAAATTATAATTATGTCAGAGGCTGGGAGAATTTTAACATTTACATGGAAAATGATCACATTGCTTTGTAAAGACCAACCCTAGTTATAAAAGGTCTTTCCATGAGCCTTGTCCAGGCCATGATCATGGAACTATCATTTCCAATGAGGACTGTATGGCTCAGTTCTCATGTATTTTCCTGAATAACTGGTTTGAAAAAATTTCTACAGACATAAAAAATATAACAGCCAAATTCAAATTACAGGTGGTATATACTACCTAATGAATTATTTGTCAAGAAATAAAAGATACATTATAATTTGCCATAAAGAAAAAAAGTATATTCTTAAAAATCTATTTTTATTCTATATATCACATATTTTTATTAGATATTTTCATTGTTTACATTTCAAATGTTCTCCTCTTTCCTGGTTTCCCTTCCAAAAAACCCTCATATTCCCTCCACCTGCCTACCAACCCACCATTTCCTGCTTACTGGCCCTGACATTCCCCTACACTGGGGCATAGAGTCTTCACAGGACCAAGGGCCTCTCTTCCCATTGATGATCTACTAGGCCATCCTCTGCTACATATGCAGCTGGAGCCATGAGTCCCATCATGTGTACTCTTTGGTTGGTGGTTTAGTTCCTGGGAGGTCCAGGTATACTGGTTAGTTCATATTGTTGTTCCTCCTATGGGGCTGCAAACTCCTTTAGCTCCTTGGGTCCTTTATCTATTTTTAATAAAAGAAGAAATGAAATTAAGGACCACTAAAGGCAGGTGAAATAGTCTCCCAGAGGGAAGAACCTCTAGATTTGTTATAAAATACTCAGTTACTTAGTGGTCAGTCCTGATACATACAAGTAACATTACAGGGACTAAGCAGGTTTTATTTATATGTTTAAAAATATATAGGGATATATCTATGTAACAACAGTTAAAGTAATAGAGACCCTGACTTCAAAATGATATAAATATATTTTAATCTTAAAAATCAAAAAATAAAATAAGACTATTTTAACACTAAGATATTAATGTATCAATAAGATACAATTCTTCATTTGATCCATAAAATGGCTAGTAATTGTTCAATACTAGAAATAAAAGATTGTCTGCTTCAATGTTCTTGTATCATTGTGCTATTATTATCATAGTCATTGTGCAAAGCAATGGGTAACATCAACATGAATATATATAATATACTGTGATCATATTCACTACCTATATTTTGTTGTCAATACTATAAATTATGTTCATATATTTTAGGTATTATATAAGGAGAAAAATGAGAGTGAATGATAAAAGAAAAATGAAACAGGAAAACTAAAATAAACCTTATATGCATGCATTTAGATAAACTTTTCTCATCAAAGGAATCTCTATGGGGAAAAGAGATTTAAAAATTCAAGAACAGAAAAACAATCAGTTCATGGCCATCCCAGAGAATTGCACAGTTGATATGATGGCAGAGGACTTTAATTTTTAAGTAAGAGCTTCAGATAGGATCTCTTCAAAATGGCTTTCCAAGATCAACTATCAGTGCTATGAAGACACAGGGCTGTCACTGCCTGCTTATACTACTACTATATTCAGCGCTGTGACCAGGTTTTCTTATTTGCATCTCATAATGTTCCAGTGTCTTGTTCTGAGTATTTGGTCCTGGTTTTACTTTTGACTGCTTTGAAGACTTTAGAGAGTAGTCCCTGACCTGACAGAAATCAGTAATTAAGAGCAGGTCATTGAAGATTATACCTGCTCCTGGTTCTGTTATACCATATCTCTGCTTCCTGTATGCCACCATGTTCACACGTCCTAACCTGGGCCCCTGGGAGATCTCAGAGACTGAGTCATCAACGAAAGAACATACACAGGCTCAAATGAGGCCCCTAGCACATATGTTCAAATGTACAGCTGGGTCTCCATATGGGGTCTTACAACAACTGGGACAGGGGCAATCCTTAAATCTGTAGGCTTACTGTGGTATCGGTTCTCCAACAGGGCTGCCTTATCTGGCCTCAGTGGGAGAGGAAGATTCTTAGCCTGTAGAGACTTGATGCATGGGATTAGAGGGGGCATATCCAGGTAGCACCCTCTCAGAGGAGAAGGGGAGGGTGAACCTGGAAGGGATGTAAATAAATAAATAAATAAATAAATAAATAAATAAATAAATAAAATGCACTTGGCTATAATAAAAAACTTTAGCTTAACATGAGTCATTTCAACAATGGTAAATAATTTCTGAATATTATGCTTGCCTTATACTAATGAATAATGAAAGAGTTACATTCTATGAAAGAGATTAAAGTATTTGGATGCATAAAATCAAGACCTATTTTTCAGTGATATGGAAGTACATAAGTATTGCTGCCATCAGCATCTTCTTGTTGAGGAAATAATACAAAACACAAAAAAGAAAGCCCCAGAAAAGATACAACTATTCATTTCTAAATATTCAAAAATTATATTTGTTGGTATTCTAAAAATTATATTTGTTGGTGGTTTTTCCCCACTAACACACTAACATTATTTTAAATAGAAAATAGTTTTATTAACAGAGATTTATAGAATTATATCATCTAACTAGAAATTTTATATAATTGGAGACTGAAAATTCACTGTCCCTAAGTTGGGCCTCATGATGCTGTACTACAGCTGGTAATTCTTAAGAGTACATAATAAACAAAACAAGTCACACTAGACTTGAAAAAAAATATATATATATAACTACAGATAATTCTGAACCAACTGTCATGAATATTCTATTAGAATATAAAAATCATCACAATTATGATAAACTTATTCAATGCAATTATCTTTTTCTAATTATGCAGATCATAATGAGACATTTAAATTAATGATTGTTTAACTCAGCATATATTGTTTTTAAAGTTAAGGGATTTTATAAGTGTATATATATTGCATATTATGATGCTACTTTAATAAAATATAAATGTTTTAATTAAGAAAATATAATAAATCGAGCCTTCCTTAAATTAAAAATATCTGCTCTTCAAAAGTTACTATTTTAACAAATAAAATCACATGCCTCAGATTATAAGGAAATACTTATAAAGTATATAGTTGGTAAAGGACTAGTAAGTTAACTTCATAAGCAACTTGTACTAAAATTAATAGAATATAGTAAGAAAATGGATATGAGTTGAATAAACATGTCACAAAAGAATATAAAAAACAGCCTGAGAAGCATGTTGGAAATGATATATGAAATTAGTCATGAGACATCTACAAAGCAAAATCATCCTATTGCATCACTACTTACCACAAATCAAGGCTTTCAAGAAAAGGGCAGTGATTTTAGTATCAAGTATTAATTAGAGCAAAGAACAACTGAAATTCTCAATTTCTTGTGCTTCTGTAAAACTAATTAGTACTTTAGACAAGTGATAGTTTCTCATGTACAACATTCTTTGATATATCCATAATTTCAATTATATAACCACATGTCATGGAAATACACATGTTCACCAAGACATAGAAGCATTCACCATAGTAGTTGAAAAGCAGAAACTGTTCTAGGGACCATCTATTGGTGAGTATATCAACAAATAATAGAATATTATTAGCAAATAAGATGAATAAACTATTGATACATGCAACATTGGCAAAATAACAGACAATACAAGAAAAATGTGCATTGTAGCATAATCTTGTAATTCCAGTACTTAGGAGGCTGTGGCAAAAAGATAACAAACTTGAGACCAGTCTAGGTTAAAATAGTGAGACATTGCCCGCCTAGTCCTTGATGCTGGGGCAGAATCCTAGCTGGTCTGTTCTCCTGCAGATTCTATATCCCTGATACATCCTAGACTACCCACTGTACTGAGAGCAGTTGGTAAGAACCCCCAAGCCCCATCCCCACCCTGAGTCCAGAAGCTGCTGCTGGGAGCCTGGTAGACATGAAACCTATCACTCACCAAAATGCCCATCCTCCTGAATACCACTCCCCTTTCCTTTCATCCCTTCTGCCTGGTCCTTGCTGCTAGGGCAAACCCCTAGGGGGTGTGCTTCCATGAAGACTCCATATCCCAATCCATCCAAGATGACCCACTGCACTCAGAGCAGTTGGACCTACTGAACTCAGAGCAGTTGAGAAGTTGAGGACCCTCTGCACTCAGAGCAGTTGAGGATTGGGTGCACTCAACACAGTTGGACAACAGCTTGAGTGTTCCACTGAAGACACAACAGTTTGAAGGCCTCCCAGGAGATCTGTTGCAGCTAGGGCAACAGATCAGCAGCTTCTCTGCCCCTGTGAAGAGCCCCCAGTTGGAAGGCCCCACAGGTGGTCTGATACAAGCATGGCCTCAAGCCTACTAAGAACCCTGAAGCAACCCAGGGACAAAAGAGAAAGACTCCATACAGTCACCAAGATCAACAAACACCAGAGATATCTAGATAGTTAAAGGCAAGCACAAGACCATAAGCAACAGAAGTCAAAATCTATGGGCATCATCAGAACCCAGTTCTCCCACCACAACAAGCCCTGAATACACCAACACACCTAAAAACCAGGAATCTGTCCTAAAATCTGATTTCATGAAGATAATAGAGTCCATTAAGAAGAATATCAATAACTCACTGAAAGAAATACAGAAAAACCCAGATAAACAGGTGAAGGAATTGAATAAAGCAATCTAAGTCCTAAAAGTAGAAGTAGAAACAATAAAGAAAACATAAATGGAATAAAATATGGAAGTGAAAAACCTAGGAAAGAGATCAGGAATTACAGATGTAAGTAATACAACAGAATACAAGATATAGAAGGGAGAAGCTCAGGTGTAAAAGATACAGTAGAAGAGATTGACATAACTGTCAAAGAAAATTCAAAACATAAAAAACTCCTAACCCAAAGCATCCAGGAAATTCAGGACACAGTGAAAAGACCAAATCAAAGAATAATCAAAATAGAGGAGAATGAAGATTCCCAGCTCAAAGGACCTAAAAATGTCTTCAACAAAATCATAGAAGAAAACTTCCCCAACCTAAAAAAGAGATGGACATAAAGGTACAAGAAGCATATAAAACACCAAATAAATGGGACCAGAAAAAAAATCTTCTCACCATGTAGACTATAATAGAACACAAATGTCAGCCCAGGCTACTATACCGAGCAAAACTCTCAATCAACATAGATGGAGAAAAAAATATTACAGGATAAAATCAAATTCAATCAGTATCTATCTGCCAACCCAGCCCTACAGAGGATCCTGGAAGGAAAACTTCAACACAAAGAAGGTACCTGTACCAAAGAAAGGACAAGATAATAAGCATCTCACAACAAAGTCAAAAGCAGAGAGCCACAAGCACACAAAGCCACCTACAAAAACAAACATATCAGGAACCAACAGTCATTACTCTTTAATAACTCTCAATATTAATGGACTCAACTCACCTATAAAAAGGCATAGGCTAACAGACTGGATATGCAAGCAAGATCCGGCATTTTGCAGCATACAAGAAACACACCTCAACAACAAAGAGAGGCACTATCTCAGAGTAAAGGGATGAAAAAGGTCTTTCAAGGAAATGGTCCCAGGCAACAAGCAGGAGTTGCCATCCTAATACCCAATAAAATAGACTTTCAACCAAAATTTGAAACTTTTTATATGCATAAAGGACACTTATATTCATCAAGGGGAAAATCCACAAAGAGAAAGTCTCATTTCTGAACATCTATGCCCCAAATGCAAGAGCACCCAAATTCATAAATGAAACTTTACTAAAACTAACAACAAACATTGAACCCACACAATACTAGTGGGAGATTTCAACACCTTACTCTCACCAATGGACAGGTCATTGAAACAGAAACTAAACAGAGACACAGTAAAACTAAGAGAGATTATGAACCAAATGGATTTAACAGATATCTATAGAACATTTCACCCTAAAACAAAAGAATACACCTTCTTCTCAGCACTGCTTGGTACCTTCTCCAAGATCAACCATAGTATTGGTCACAAAACAACCCTCAACAGATACAAGAAGATTGAAATAGTATTATGCATCCTATCAGATCACTATGGCATAAGGCTGGTCTTCAATAACAGAAGAAACTACAAAAAGTTCACTTACATGTTGAAACTGAACAACTCTTTACTCAATGATAAGTTGATGAGGGATAAAATAAAGAAATTAAAGACTTCTTGGGATTTAATGAAAATGTTGACACATCATATCCAAACTTACGGGATACAATGAAAGCAGTGCTAAGAGGAAAGTTCATAGCACTAAGTGCCCTGGTAAAGAAACTGGAGAGATCTTACACTAACAACTTAACAGCATACTTGAGAGCTCGTGGACAAACAGAAGCAAACTCTCCCAAGAAGAGTAGAAGTCAGGAAATAGTCAAACTCAGAGTTGAAATCAACCAAATAAAAACAAATAAAACAATACAAAGAATCAGCAAAACCAAAAGCTGGTTCTTTGAAAGAACCAACAAGATAGATAAACCCCTAGCCAAATTAACTAAAGGGCCAAGAGGAAGTATCCAAATTAATAAATTCAAAAATGAAAAGGGAGACATAACCACAGAAACAGAGGAAATTAAAAAATAATCATCAGATCCTACTATAAAAGCTTATACTCAACAAAACTGGAAAATCTAGATGAAATAGATGGTTTTCTAGACAGATGCCACATACCAAAGTTAAATCAAGAGCAGGTAAACTTACCTAAACAGGCCCATATCACACAAGGAAATTCATTAAAAGAAGAATTCATTAAAAATCTCACAGCCAAAAAAAGCCCAGGGCCAGATGGATTTAGTGCAGAATTCTATCAGACCTTCAAAGAAGACCTGATACCAATTTTCCTAAAATTATTCAATAAAAAAGAAACAGAAGGAACAATACCTAACTTGTTCTATGAAGCTACAATTACTCTGATAATTAACCACACAAGGACCCAACCAAAAAAGAGAACTTCAGATCAATCTTGCTTATGAATATAGATGTAAAAATACTCAACAAAATTCTTGCAACCCAAATTCAAGAACACAACAAAATCATCATTCACCATGGTCAAGTAAGCTTCATCCCGGGGATGCAAAGTTGGTTTAATATACAAAAATCCATTAACATAATCAGCTATATAAACAAACTCAAAGAAAAAAATCACATGAATCTACTTAGATGCAGAAAAAGCAATTGATAAAACACAACACCCCTTTGTGTTAAAAGTATTGGAGAAATCAGGAATTCAAGGCCTGTACCTAAACATAATAAAAGCAATTTACTCCAAACCACAGCCAATATCAAATTAAATGGAAACATACTTGAAGCAATCCCACGGAAATTGGGGGCAAGACAAGGATCCACACTCTCCCCATATCTATTCAATATAGTACTGGAAGTGTTAGCTAGAACATAAGACAACAAAAAGAGATCAATGGGATACAAACTGGTAAAGAAGAAATAAATGTATCCCTATTTGCGGATGATATGATAGTATACATAAGCAACCCCAAAATGTCTACCAGAGAACTTCTCCAGCTGATAAACAACTTCAGCAAAGTGGCCAGGTGTAAAATTACCTCAAATAAATCATTAGTCTTCCTTTATACAAATGATAAACAGGCTGAGAAATTAGGGAAATAACTCCCTTCACAATAGCCACAAATAATATAAAATATCTTGGGGTAACTCTCACCATACAAGTGAAAGACCTGTATGACAATAACTTCAAGTCTCTCAAGAAAGAAATCAAAGAAGATCTCAGAAAATAGAGAGATCTCCCATGTTCATGGATTGGCAGAATTAACATAGTAAAAATGGCAGTCCTACCAAAGGCAATCTACAGATTCAATGCAATCCCCATCAAAATACCAACACAATTCTTCGAAGAAATGGAAAAAGCAATTCTCAAATTCATCTGGAAGGCAAAAAAACAGAATAGGGAAAACGATTCTTCACAATAAAAGGACATCTGGGGAAATCACCATCCCTAACCTCAAGCTTTACTACAGAGCAATAGTGATAAAAAATTGCATGGTATTGGAACAGAGACAGATAAGTTGATCAATGGAGTAGAATTGAAGACCCAGAAATAAAACCACACACTTAAGGTCACTTGATTTTTGACAAAGAAGACAAAAATATACAGTGGCAAAAAGAAAGCATCTTCAATAAATGGTGCTGGTCTAACTGGCTGTCTGTGTATAGAAGACTGAAAATAAACCCAAATTTGCCACCTTGTACAAAGCTCAAGTCCGAGTGGATCAAGGACCTCAACATAAAGCCAGATACACTGAATCTAATAGAAGAGAAAGTGGGAATGAGCCTTGAACTCATTGGCACAGGAGGAAATTTCCTAAACAAAACTCCAATGGCTCATGCTCTCAGATCAATAATTGATAAATGAGACCTCATGAAACTGGAAAGCTTCTGTAAGGGAAAGGACATAGTCAATAAGACAAATGAGGAAACTACAGATTGGGAAAAAAAATCTTCACTAACCCCACAATCCAATAGAGGGCTAATATCCAAAATATATAAAGAACTCAAGATGTTAATCACCATAAAACCAAACAACCCAAATAAAAAAATGGGATTTAGAACTAAACCAAGAATTCACAACAAATGGCTGACAAGCACTTAAAGAAACTTTCAAAGTCCTTAGTGATTAGAGAAATGCAAATCAAAACGACCCTGAGATTCCACTTTACATCAATCAGAATGGATAAGATCAAGACCTCAGTTGACAGAAGATGCTAGAGAGGTTGTGGAGAAAGAGGAACACTCCTCCATTGCTCGTGGGAGTATGAACTGGTACAACCACTCTGGAAATCAATCTGGAGGTTCCTCAGAAAATTGGAAAGAGATCTACCTGAATACCCAGCAATACCACTTTTGGGAATATACCCAAAAGATGCCCCACCATGCCACAGGGGCACATGTTCTACTATGTTCATAGCAGCCTTATTTGTGATAGCCAGAAGCTGGAAACAACCTAGATGTCCCATGACAGAAGAATGGATACAGAAAATGTGGTTCATTTATACAACGAAATACTTCTCAGCTATTAAGAATGAGGACATCATGAGTTTTGCCGGCAAATGAATGGGACTAGAAAATATCATCCTGAGTGAGATAACTCATACCCAAAAGGACATGCATGGTATGTACTCACTAATAAGTGGATATTAGCAAAAAAAAAAAAAAAAAGTACAAAATACTCAAGATATAGTCCATAGAACTCAAAAAGCTCCACAAGCAAAAGTGCCCAAGGGAGGATGCCTCAGTCCTACTTGGGAGAGAGAAAAAAGCAACCACAACTGGGGAGGGAGGGAAGGACCTGGGAGGGAAAGTGGACCGGGAGAAAGGGAGTTAGGGGAGAGGGGAACCTGATCTGCTATTGGGTGAGGGAAAAAGGACTGAAGCCCTAAGGGCCAGCAAAAAGAAAGTAAACAGGGAACTTCAGGAAACAGGAGGTTGGGGGGGGGATCCCCCAGAATGCACCAGAATCCTGGAAGGTAAGAGACTCCCAGGGCTCAAAGGGAGGGACTTTAGATGACCTTAGATGACAGTAGGGAGAGGGAACTGATAGAGCCCACCTCCAGCAGGAAGACTGGACATAAATTGAGGGATGGGGTTGCCATCGCACAGTCACATCTCTGACCCTTAATTGTTCCTGTCTGAAAGAACTACAGGGATGGAAATGGAGAAGAGCCTGCGGAAAAGAAAGTACAGCAAAGTGGGATCCAGCTCAGGTCGGGGGTGGGGGAGGCCCCAAGGCCTGACACTATTACTGAGGCTATGGAGTGCTCACAAAAAGGGACCTACCATGACTGCCCTCTGAAAGACCCAACAAGCAGCTGAAAGAGTCAGATACAGATATTTGCACCCAACCAATGGACAGAAGCTGCTCACTCCTGTGGTTGAATTAGGGAAAGGCTAAGAGAAGTTGAGGAGGAGAGTGATCCTGTAGGAGGACCAGCAGTCTCAACTAATCTGGACCCCTGAGATATTTCAAACACTGGACCACCAAACAGACAGCATACACCAGCTGATATGAACACACATATAGTAGAGGACTGCCGGGTCTGTATTCATTCAAAGATGATGCACCTAACCCTCAAGAAACTGGAAGCCCCAGGGAGTTTAGAGATCAGGTAGAATGAGGGGTGGGGTCATCCACATTGGAGACAGGGTGGGATAGGGAGGAGATGTGGGATGTGGAGCAGTCAGAGGATGGATGGGAGGGGCAGGGGATGGAATATGGAGTGTAAAAAAATAAATTAAAAATAAAAGTAAATTAAAAAATAGTGAGACATTGTCTCAATAAATATGTGTGTATATGCATATGTATCTTATTATTTTATTTATGTATAATTCTAGAAAAAATATCTCAAATGTTCAAGAGTACATGCAGCAGTCCACGATGAAAGTCAGGAACTTATTCCAATGTAGCATAATGGAATTTTGTCTATTAATAGGTATGTTTTATGCATTGAATAGGGAGGGGTAGTTATATAATTACCCTTTGTCAAAACTCACCAAGTTGTACAGTGTATGATAGAACATTTTTCTACTAAATATATACCTCAATCATCTAGCTAGTTACTTTGTATTCATATAATTCAACATAATTAGTTCATATATTTTAGACACAATAAAACTATACTACCATATAAGAATTGATATTTTGATAACTTATCAGGGAAAAAGATAAGCTTGGGTTTCTCAATTTGGATCTTTGATCAGAAGTTTGAATTATAGTGTTATAGGATGAAATTAATTCTTCCTATGTATGTATTCAGGATCAACACCATCCTTCAGTAGCAGAGGTAAATACTTTGAACTAGCCACAAGTTACTAGCATGGAACTTAAAGTATATGATTTTTGTTTCCAGATTCACTAACAAACAAAACTGCAGTGATTTCATGTTTTTTGTTTTACTTTGATTTTGTTATACAGGTTATCTGACAATTTTTACATTAAAACTTGTTACACTAGTCATTTCACAGGTAAATTTGGGGCATTATGGTCTTTAGCTTTTTCCTATTCTTTATTGCCTCGACTGGTGATAGTCACTCCTTGGATATAGATTCATTGGACCTAGCCTATATTTTTGTACAAGTTAGGAGTCCTCTTTAATTAAGGTTCCTGAGACATCTGGTCCATAAATGACTGCCTTGAAGTTATGCTTATTATATAGATGAGTTGGAGTACTTTTGTACTAAGGAACCCAAACATGATTCTAAATGTGACCTTCAAAAGATGATATACTCTAGAAAAATATCTCCTTTTCCAGAAACACAGGAGTTCACAAGGAATTCCACATTCATGAAACTAGTTTCAATGTCCTTGAAGCCAATCTTGCATAGCATATAAGGAAAAGTCACTAGCAATTGAATAATAAAGTAGCATTTTGAATAATTTCACCTAAGCACACAAAAAGCAAGAAAATACAGTGAGCACATTGCAGGACTGAAAAAGAATTATATGAGCATTATTAACTTTGCAACACTGGCTGAACAGCTCAGTCTTTTAAAACTTATCTATTCCTACATATGTATATATGATTTCTACCATTTTTACAGATACCCTAAACATAGTAGTTTTCGATATAATTCTGACTGACATACTTGACAATGTCATTTGCAAGACTATAATGATAAAAGATTAATCCTCTATTATCAAAATTAAAATTTACAGTGTTAATAAGGGTTAATTTTGAACTCCAAAAAAGTTATCAAAACTCCAATTCTTTATTCCTTTTTCTATTTATCTTTAATCATCAGACTTTCAATGTTCAAAAGGACTACTAAAGGTTGGTCACCACCTAAAATGTAAATCTGCATCCATATGCTATTCAATTTATTTCTGCAATTTGAGATTAAAATTCAAACAAATGTATATTCATTCCTCAGCTGAAACTTTGGAAATTATTCTGCTCAGTTATCACTAATACTTCTCTGATATTACTCATAAATAACTCCAACATTTTTGATATTACTCAAAAATAAAAATTAAAGACTGGAGATCTCTAGAAAACAAAATTGAGGTGAATATAATAAAAAAACAACAATAGTTCTTTCATTTGAAAGAGTTCACAGCAACCCCTGGAAGAGGAAAAGAGGGAGAGAGGAGTGACAGAAGGAATGGATATAATAGCTCATCAGTAGGATTTTGATAACTTTAGCTATAAAATATAATCTCCCAACCCTGCTGCTATGTTTTCAGAAACATAATGAAATAAAACACAAAGAAGACTTCTATCTTAATAATGAATCCATATGCAAAGCAGCTATTGGATTTACTGTAGAAGAATGCATTCTTCATTGTATCATTATTGCAGGCTCATTCTATGGTTTCCTCTCTCAATGGGTGATCGCAATAAGCCTGAAGGTACAGTTCACTCTTCTGACAGAGCTATTAGAGTCATTCCTAAATGCTTGTCTCAGAGCTACCATTAAACAAACAAAAAGAAAAAAAGAAAAAGAAAAAAGAAAAAGAAAAACCTCTGGATTTTCTTTCTTCTTCCAAGCAGCTACAACCCATACTTTTTAGTGGTGGAAGAAATAAAGAAAAAGGCCAGGAACTGAATTATATCTCAAAGATATTTAAATCAGTGACCTCATATGGGATTTGGAGTGGTGGATTAAGTTTTTGTTTCTTTTGAGGACCTCCAGATCCACTTATTAGGGATTCATGATATGGTCCGACCTGATGGAGCAGGGCTGAATTCCCTCCCACAGAGGGTTGAAGAAGACCAGAGAGATGCCAGAGGCATGGCTTTGTCTCAGGCTGAAATGACAAGTGATAGCAAGGGAAAAGAATAAGCAGCCCCCTAGCCTTATTCTCACTAGTTCTCTGAAAGGTGGGCTTGCCCACTGCTGCAGGCTGTCAACACATAAGTTCATTCTTTTCTCCTATCCCTGTCAGTCTCACCCAAGAGGTAAACTGCAGTGGCTGAAAAGTGAGAGAGAGTGGAAGGGTTTGAGTTTGCTTTTGTTTTCACCCTTACTGACTTTTCCTCTTCTAGAAAGCAGAGATGAGCATAACTTGCTACCTATAGGCCGGTCTGCTACCAATTCAAAAATCTGCCGCAAAGTGACCTGGAGGAAAAGGGAAGATAGATGACCTCAGAGAGTCCCTCAGCCCCCTCCTTCCAGAAGCAGGCACTGATTAGTAAGGACATTTCCGTGAGCAGTGCAAGATTTTTTTTCTTTTGCACATGACCTTTAAAACTACCTGATAAGCTATTTGTACTGCCTACCCTAGAAGTTTCAATAGACAGAGAGAAGATGAACATTAACCTTAATGGCTAAATTACCAAGTGCCACTCTAAAGGCCTTTCCCCTTGAGAGAAGAGTGTGCAGCAGGCAAACACTCACTCCTTTAAAAATTAACAGAGAAGCACCACAGAGACCAAAACTGCAGTTTTCCAAATGTGGGCCCTTTTAAATATCAACATACTACCTTTAGAGGATATACTGCCTTAAAATGCAATCGATAATCTGGTCAAATAACTGGAAGAATTTTTATTTGAGCTATTTAAAAGAGATCTGGAGGACTGGAGAGATGGCTCAGCAGTAAAGAACACTTGCTATTCCTTCAGAGGACCCACATTCAATTCCAGCACCCACATACTAGTTCACAAGCATCATGATTCCAGTTCCAGAGCCTCTGACTCCCTGATCTCTGCATGTACCAGGCACACATGTTGCACAGACATACATTTAAGCAAAACTCTCATCTGCATAAAATGAATAAGAAATAATAATAATAACTTAAAGAAACTGCATGCTCAATGTTTCATTGGAAACCCAAAAGAAGTTTCCAGCTTAACACTCAGAAGACTGGTGCTCATACATGTGTGTATTCCAAAAATGGTAACAGCCACGTGAACCAAGGAAAATATTTTAGCATTTCCAATTATATTAGTTGACATTTATAAAGGACACATGGCCTACCAAGCATTATGCTTGATCATAGGGATATGAGAGTGAGCAAAATCATTGGTCTCACACTCTAAGGGAGGATGAGCATAAATGAGTTAATCCAGAAATACAGGAGGAAATGTAATGTTTGTAATAGATGAGAAACTCAATATTCTATGTTTAAACTCTTCTATTGTTAGACAAAAAGACTACTAAGACATCGTCATCCTATGAGAGAGACAGAGACAGAAACAGAGATCACAGATAGCTCTCTGTCCTATAAGAAAAAGGAAAACATAGCACCAAATTCTAGTAGTAAATTCTCAGTCTCTATCAAGTCTAGTGAAGCAACGAGCACATGAGCAATGGAATTGTGGTCACTATTTGGCATCAGAATCTCCACTGTGATTTTTCTTATCTATTCTCTCAGGCAGTTTACAAGCATTTAATAAATTTTTGCCATGTGCACCAAAATGTTCTAGAACCTGGATAAATAAGGCAATGACCCTGACCTCAAAATATTCAGTCTACTGAGAGAAACAGACACAAATAATTACAATACAGCACAATAATTGCTTGGCTAGACAGAACTACCAAGTGCTGTGAGAATTCAGACAGAGTGAAACAATTCACTTTTCTGATACTTTCTGGGGTCTAATCTATCAACAAAATCCCCACTAGGAAAGACTAACAGGAAAACACAGGCAGATCATTTGTTGTGTCGCTTGGCATTTTAGCAGCAGGCAGGGACTCCTGTCCAACAAAGGTAGGCAGGCAGTTGAAAAAGAAGCAGTGGCATTAATAACATAGGCTGCCCTTCTAAACTTGGTGCACAAGTGAGTTTACTGCCTGGCACCTAGTCCCTCACACCTGATCCCAGAGAAGGAATCAGGCCTTCCAATTTTCCCCACTGCTAGGCAATTGCTATGGATGGATTTGGGTCTTCAAAGCAACTCCTCTAACACATCTGTCTCAAGAGCACTTACCTTCCACCCTGGATTCCTTCACAGCCTTTCCATTTTTTTTTCCCTTTTGAAATAGTTGGAGACATAATTTGTGTCAGGCAGCTGAGGAGAGCTACTTCTTCACTTCAAAACACTTTATGTAAAAAGCTGATAATGGGAAGGGTAAACTTTGTTTTAGAAAAAATAAATACTGTATCAACTATATACACCACAACTTTTAAGTTATCAATTACAGTTAAAACACGGAGTTACAAATAATCTGTTACTGAATTGATCACGTTCCCTATGTAGTATGTGAGCATTTCTAACAAAATGCCACTTGGTCTTTTAACAGACCATCAAGTCATCCCTCACAGCAATATTACAGATCTGAATTGCCCAAGTGTCCAAAAGGGATAAAAGAAAAGTCCTTGGTCTTTCATCAAAGAGGAAATCTGTCTTGTTGAAAGTCAAATGACTGTGAGTTTTTAATTTCAAAGCTTCTCTTAGTTGAAATATAATCATTTGGAAAATGTTGACATTAATGCCTTCAGAATAATTCCCAAAGAGAATACACACAGATAATCTCATGACAACATAAGATTTTCCCACAAGTGCTGGTTCTTCACCAAGATGTATGTGCATAAATATGTTATCATACATGATCATCAAAGCCACACCTCTTCAGTTCACAGAAATAATCCAGGTGTTCTGTATATGTATATATATATATATATATATATATATATATTCTTTCAAAGACATAATGACTCATCCCTCTGAACCATATCCAGTACTGATTGGAGTCTCCTTAATTGGCACCCATTTGTCCTTCACTACATTTGCAGCATTAAATAGAATATTTCAGTATGGTAAAATGAACCAAAATATCCCATTACTGCTTTTGCAAAGGTCATTCTCCTGCTTTAAGCTGGGGGTTATTTTTAATCATGGGTTATATATCTTAAAGGCAAGGCCTTTATTGAAACCTTCAGTTCATTTTAAAAAGTCTCCAGACATATTGAATAAATCACAGCTCAGGAATAAAATGAAATGATAGGCTCACTACCCTCTTACATGCAAGGCCCTAGGGTGCTGCTTTGCAACTGTCCCTACTGCCAATGCAAGAAGATAATGCTCATCTCAGCATACATGGACTGGAGAAACTTCAACCCATCAGAGGCTATGGTACCAGCAGACTTCAATAAGATGTAGGAAGGAGTCCATTTTTATGGGTCACTTAAACTCTCCTGAAGTTTCTCAAAAAGAAAGAAAAAATACAATGTGGTGACTCTAGGTTCCAAGCTAAAGAAAAGGGTAGAAGTTTGAAATCTATGTTCATGTGTGACTCTGTAACTTCTGTTCTTTTATTGAGATGCCTCAGTCTGAAACTGTCTCAATGCTGATTGAAATGGCTCTGTCTCAGAGGTGGATTTCTTTTGTGGCTAAAATTTAAAGAGGAGAAAATTCATATTTGTTGATACTCATAAGAGGTAATATAAATACCTATACAAATGGCTAGTATTATTGGTGGCTTCTTTTATTCTTTTGATTTACAACATTGTTTATCCTGGTGTTTAAGGTTAAAGCTGTGTTATATACCTGGAAATTATCTCCGAAGAGGCCAAAATTTGAATTAGATTAAATATGCAGAAGATAAAGTACCTGCCATCATTTTCATTTGTTTTAGCCTGAATGCCAAATAACAAATAGCTTTCTCCAGATCTCAAAATGCAGCATAATGAATCAACTTCCTATGTACTAGCACATCTTATATTTAATATGTTAATATGAATTGCCTTCTTAGTTTACAATTTCAGTTGGAAGGTTCAAAACAGTAAGAAAGAGGCATTAAGGCTGTACTTGCTATGACCCCCAGAAGCATCTTCTTACTGTCAGTATGTGTGCATTCTGAGGAAGTAGCAAATATATTTGGCCTATACATAGGGCATACTCCATGGATTTTAACACTCTCTACTATCCCTTAGCCATCCGTAATGAGCCCATCCTGTGAAAGTGTCAACTGTCCCTAAGAGATAAGTAACTACCCCTTTTGTATTTTGAGAAGAGTAAGAAAATGAAATTGTAACAAATTCTATACCAGTGAGTTTATATCACACATTATTATCATCATATCATATCTGTTCTAGTCATTGGACACTCAAAATCATGTGTTTTATTTATTTTGTGTGCATCTATAAATGTACACACATATATGAAGGAGGGTCGCACGGGCCTGTCCTGTGGAAGTGAAAGATTGACAAGGGACCTCCTCTTCCATTGCTTCTCCACCAAATTTTTAGAGAGAGGACCTCTCAAATAATATTGGGACACTATTTTTGTTAGCTATGCTGGCCAGTGAGACCCTGATATCTGCCACTCTCTATCCCCAGCTCTGTGTTTTCAGACAAGTGCCATCTTACCAGGATCTTATATGGCTACTGCAAAATCTGTCTTAGGGTTTTTAGTGCTCTAATAAACACCAAGACCAGATTAAAAAAATAAAACAATAACACAGGAAAGGTTTATTTAAATTTCTATATCATATTCACAGTCTATCATGAAGAGAAGTCAGAGCAGGAACTCGAGGCAAGAACCTGGAAGTAGGAACTACCAAACTATCCAGGAGGTGCACCACCCAAAATGGGATACTTCTCATATCAATCAGAAATCAAGAAAATGCACCACAGGTTGCCCACAGGCCAATATGGTGGGAATGTTTTCTCAGTTAAGGTTCCCTTTTCCAAATGACTCTAGCTTCTGTCAAGTTGACATAAAACAAACAAGAACATTAGTGTACATGCATTCCCTTTGTGTGTCCACTAGTTTCATCTATACTCGGGTCCTCATGCTTGCACAGGAAGTCCTTTATTTGCTGATCTGTCATTCCAGGACAAATAAAGTGGTATTTTCTAAGTTGTTTTTAAGTAAAAATTTTAGTTTTTCTAAAAGTGATAGCTGCAAAGTGTTAATAGACAACATTGCGTTCACATTTGTCTTATTTAACTGTTCTGGAACAGGGAGAAAAGCTTAAAATTATGTAGCACTTGAAATAAATCAACATAACATTTTTGGTGAACCAATGAACTAAAACTGGTTTCTAACATGATTTGTGGTGAAGATTTAATTCATCACAGCAGAGATGTTTCTTTTTTAATAAATAATTCATTTATTTTGTTATACAACAAAAGAAATTAACATCATAGACATAGAAGACTAGGGATAGGAAGCTACATTAAACTGTCAGTAATTTAAGACTAAGCCTATTTGTGCTTTAATATAGGACATGAAATCTTTAATACATTTTAAGTAAATTTTAATTTGGGGGGTATACAATTTAATTCTCAGGAGTACTAGTTCCATTCATTTCCAGATCTGTTTACTTTGTGAATAAGTAACACAGGGGTACTTTCTGATATGCTGCAACACTGATCAAATGCTTTTAAAAATAGTTGATTAAACAAGATGATGACAACAGAAGATGAGATTTGGGATTGTTTATTTATAATCCTGGTAATAATAAAGATTCATTTTAAGTGTACTTTTACATGCTTATTTTTTATTAGGTATTTTCTTTATTTATATTTCAAATGATATCTCCT
>NC_045030.1:126864001-126868966 GCF_008632895.1 Mastomys coucha
GGGTACTAGTTAGTTCATATTGTTGTTTGTCCTAAGAGGCTGCAAACCCTTCAACTCATTGGGTCCTTTCTCTAGTTCTTTCATTGGGGACTCTGTGCTCAGTCCAATGGATGGTGTGAGCTTCTACTTCTGTATTAGTCGGGTACTGTCAGAGCCTCTCAGGAGACAGCTATATCAGGCTCCTGTCATCCAGCACTTGCTGGCATCCACAATAGTGTCTGGGTTTGATGATTGAATATGGGAAGGATTCCCAGGTGGAGCAGTCTCTGGATTGTCCTTCCTTCAGTCTCTGCTCCATAGTTTGTCTCTGCAACTCCTTCCATGGGTATTTTGTCAAAGAAAGTTGCATCACCAAAACGTCCATCCCAAAGTGGGGAGGTTTCAATAAAAGGGAAACCACAACAGACAAGATGCTATATGTCAATCACTTCCTTCAGAGTATTCTAAGATTTAGAAATATTTTGGAGGAGGGCTGGTGATGGCTAGTGTTTAAGAGCATTTCTTATTCTTGCAGAGGAGCACAATCCAGTTTCAGGGGAATCTAACCACCTCTTCTGATTTCTAGAAATATGAGGCATGCACGTGTTGCATATACATTCAGAAGGCAAGGTATCCAAGGCAAGGGTTTCTCTGTATAGCCCTGGCTGTCCTGGAACTCACTCTGTAGACTAGGCTGGCCTCAAACTCAGAAATCTGCCTGCCTCTGCCTCCCAAGTGCTGGGATTAAAGGTGTGTGCCACCACTGCCTGGCGCAATTTTAAAGGTATTGATTCAATGGCAGGTGATCCTTATGAGCCCAAGAGAAACTACAAAATAAGCTAAATGCATGTTTTTTATTTTGTTTTGAAATAACAATATTCAGTTCAGAGAATATAAATATGGTTCCCTACTTTGGTTGATGCATTATTTTTTTAAATTGGTTATTTTATTTATTTACATTTCAAATGTTGTCCCCCTTCCCAGTCTCCCATCTGCAACCCCCCATGCAACCTCTCTCTCTTTGCCTCTATGAGGGTGCTCTCCCACCAGCCCACTCAATCCTGCCTCCCTGCTCTGGCATTCCCCTATGCTGGGGCATCAAGCCTTCACAGGACCAAGGGCCTCCCCTCCCATTGATTCCAGATAAGTCCATCCTCTACTACATATGTAGCTGGAGCCATGAACCCATCCATGTATACTCTTTGGTTGGTAGTTTAGTCCCTGGGAGCTCTGGGGGGTCCGATTAGTTGAGATTCCTAATTATGTTTTTACTTATTTTTTAGAAACTTCAGAAGAAAAATTCATTTATCTTTTCTAGACCATAAATTAATAGGCAGGACAGGAAGAGCTGTTGATTAGATAACCTTGTCTCTTTTTATGGAGCTGGCTGAAACATTTGGTTCTGTTTATTAAAACTCACTTCACAAAATTATTTTCTTAAAATAATTATATGTATTTGTTAGTAAAGTACCCAGAAAAATAATGCTTCCTTTACTTTAATTAAATAAGAGAATGCAGACTGCTATTATGTTTCCTGATATTAACTGAACTCATAGTTTATGAGAAAAATCTTAAACCAAATATCCTCTGTTAACTTGCTGAATTGAATTAATGCTTTGTTCTCAGATGATTACACATGTAACTATCCCAGTCATTTTGGTTATCTGGGTAGCTAGATAATCATCAGCTTTCCTATGGATCTACAAATTCAGATGGAGACAGTATCACAGAAATGGTGCTGGAAAATATATAATGTGTGTCTCCTAAAATGGAAGTGTTTCCAATTACAGATACATATTTATAAAATACACATAGTCCTCCGTAGTGCTGTCACCTTTTGCTATTGTCCAGCTAAGATATAATAAGTTACCTAGGTAATTAGTTTTAAAATAAGTAAATATATCTTTAATGATAATAAATCATGTTTAGAAATGCTTAGTTATTCTTCCTATTAAGAGTTAGTGTCTAATATCAGTCTTTGAGCCTGGGTGAGAGCAGAGTGTATTGTGACTGCTTCAGCAAACATAATATAGATGTGACTTCTGGGTGTGAGTTTCTGCTGCTGTTCCATTAGATCCTCATTCTATGAGCCTTGTCCTAATAATAAAACTGTTTACGTTTATATTTCCATGAAGAATGACCATATATGAAGTGTACACCAAAATACAGATGCTGGAGCATCCAGCTGCTCAAACTAGCTCTGTCCACCATTGAAAAAAAAAGACAAAATGATGATATCTAGCTAGTTAAGACTATATTTGTAATATAGTCAGAATCCTGAGTAAAAAGTTATTACCTGAGTCTAGTCAACTTTCAAATTTACAAAGAATAAATGTACTGTTGTTTTATACATTATGTAAGTGATAAATGCTGTATGTCAATATTTAATGCTTGATGTGTTCCATAACCAGAACACTGTCTCATATTTCCTTGAATCTTTGAGTGGTATTTAATACAATCTGAATACTTGTAGGCTATTATAATAGGTTGAACATAAAAACATTAATAAGGGGATCCATCCCATATACAATCACCAAATGCAGACACTATTGTGGATGCCAACAAGTGCTTGATGAAAGGAGTCTGAGATAGCTATCTCTTGAGAGGCTCTGCCAGAGCCTGACAAATACAGAGAAGGATGTTCACAGCCAACCGTTGGACTGAGCACAGGGACCTCAATGGAGGAATTAGAGAAAGGACTGAAGGAGCTGACGGGGTTTACCACCCCATAGGAACAACAACAATATCAAACAACCAGACCCCCCCAGAGGTACTAGGGACTAAACCACCAACCAAAGAGTACACAAAGAGTGACCTATGGCACCAGCTACATATGTAGCAAAAGATAGCCTTGTTGGACATCAATGGGAGGAGGCTCTTGGTCCTGTAAAAGCTTGATGCCCCAGTGTAGGGCAATGCCAAGGCAGTGAGGTAAGAGTGGGTGGGTGGGTAGGTTGGTGAAGGAGGGCCCACATAGAAGCAGGGGGAAGGGATAGGGGAGTTCTTGGGGGGAAACTGGGAAAGTGGATAATATTTGAAATGTAAATACATAAAATATCCAATAAAATAATAACAAATAGTAAATCATGGTTTTAGTAGTGTATTTTTAATATCTGAATGTGCATGAGTTCACATTCAAATTAATAAACAATCTGTAGCATTATTAACCATAATCTACTAAGTGAATAAGTTCAAAACCATCAGATATTAGTAGATTATAAAAGACTATACTAGTCAGTATTGATACATCCAACCAGCAATTTAATGGACACTGGATTGAACATTCTAGGATCTCAATGCAGTTCCAGCACTTAGTAAAAGGCAGAATTCAAACATCATGGTGAGGGAAGCTGATCTTCTATCTTCAAAAGTTCTTTATCTTAGTTACTGAGGGAAGAAAAAAGGGAATTTCCATTTATCTCACAAAAATATCATTATAAATTCTCACAATTTTGCTTTTTCTTCCTAACCATTCCTCTAGCTCATATTTCCATCATTAATACTTGAACACAGTTTTAATCTCTTCCCTCTCTCCCATCTCACTGTGTTACATATATAGCAGCCTAATGTTTCTAAGGCATAAAGCATACTACTATCTTACTTAAAGTGCTTCAGTGTCTTTTCTTTATATTTAGGACAAAATTCACTTGTTTCTATTTACTACTCTTATGTCATCTGACCTTTATATCATTTCTCTTTCATTCCATACAGCCACTGTTGTCTTCTTTCAGATCTTAAACTATGACATGATAATCCATCTAATATATGTTACTCACTGTTTTCTTTGCCTGGAACATCCTTTGCCCAGCTACTTACTCTTTATAACCAGACTTGCTTACCAAAGGTCTCAAGTGACTGATCACTCTACCAGAACAGGATTTCGTGATAAATATATCTGAAGTGGCAACACAATCCCCATTATTACTGTCTTTCAAAACATGGCCACTACTTTCTGCTACTTGAACCAAATGACATAGATTTTTTTTTTAATTGTGTATTTTTGGTAAATCAAATTTTAAAATTTATGACTCTCATTAGAATATAAATACCCTCCCAAGAAATGAGTATCACCAACATTATTATTCACTATAAACTTGAGTCTTAGCTATTTGAGAAATAAATAAGACAAATATATACAAGGCATGGATAAATACATATCTAAGAATAAATAAATGGTAACCCACTGTTATTTTTTAATTCTGTAATATTTATTTTTGACAAGAATATTATTTGACAAGAATAAATTTATTATTGACAAGAAACTACAACTAAAAATCTAACAGAAACATACGTGGGAAAGACTGAAACATAAAACAACATATCATTCAGACTGCTCAGAGAAGTTGGGAAGGATGGATTATCCATGGATCACACCTGTCCATTCAACATCATTTATTTAGCTTAAAAGTCCTCAAATTGATTCCATATAGTTTTGCTCTCAAGGGCACCTTTACCTATATCCTTTACCTATATTGTCCTATATCCTATAAAGCTAAACTAACAATTTCCATATCAATAACATCCAAATCAAGATGACCTAAGAAATAAAAATATAATACTAAAAGTGAATTTAAAAGATCTGTGCAGATTTAAATCCAAATATCAGGCATATAGCTGTATATATCTTAGAACTTACAATAAAGGGAAAGATTTTATTTTACTTGATCCCTAGCATAAGACTTTTGTCCTATCATAATTTTTTTCTGGATATAGCAAAACGTTTCTTGAAGATAAGGCCCTTTTATCCTTGCATTATTTGTGACACATATCATGAAGCCCTTTGTGTACCAGTTCACAAAAAAACTTAAGTAAATTATGATAAGTATCATTACCTAAATCACAATTTTTAGTACCATTAACACTTTATTTTTATTTTATTCCACTGAGGTGTGAACATCACTTAAAATTAACTATTCTCGAACAGCCAGCCAGGAGCCACAGGCCCCACGACTCCCAGGGAAGCCGCAGGGCAGCAGGGACACGATC
>NC_045030.1:126868977-126889424 GCF_008632895.1 Mastomys coucha
TCTACTCCATGCTTGCCACTGAGGATGGGATCTCTCAGGTTCCTGCTTCTTTCACCATGCCTGCCACCCGTTGCTATGTCCCTCTTCTTCCCCACGAGGGACTCTCATCTCTCTGGAGCTGTAAATTAAAATCAACTTTCTCTTTTATAAAAAAAAAAAAAAAAATTAACTATTCTATCAAGGTTAAATAATAAACATCTCACTGATACTCCAAACTCAGTAACCAATTGTCTTTGATCTGACAGGCGCCAAGTTCAGGCAATAGAAGTACTTTCTCTGTGCTCTGTGAATTATTAATCTTGTCTCGTACCATTGTGACTAAAATTACAAATAAGATTGTCAGTATAAAATCAAAGATACACATGATCTCAGCCAAAGGCCTGGAAAAACCATAACAAATAGAAGGGAGCTTCTAGCACTCTAATATAATTCATTCTCAGCTTCAAGTATAGCTCTGCTGTGGGATAGAACTTAGAAGTCAAATGTTATACCCTTTGTCCAACTTGAAGTCCACAAACAACCCAAAACTTGACAAAATTAGTGGCAAGTTAAGCAAGTAAATTTTATTATATAGTATAAAATAGACTACAATTATGCAAAATAATAATATATTGTTTACATAACTTGTATTATCTGTATTATTCATCTATTTTAAATAACAGGCTTTTATTGAAATTTCTGAGTATTCATCATGCTAGTTATACTTAGGGTAAGAATTTTGGAAGCATAAAATATCATAATGTATGTAACCACAGAAAATAAGAGATGTCCAGTTTCTAAGTGATCTTATTGCACAGAAGTATATCAATCAAGAGGTAAACATTAATATTAACTAAACTTTATCTTCTTAGACTTTAAGCTCCTTAAGGGAAAACTCTGCTTTACATACCTATACATTAAGTAATCTAAAAAGGAATATGTTTTAATGCTTTGCCTCATATATTCTAAGTACTTTGTGAATATTCATTAGTTTATTTCCACATCCCTCTTGGAAAACTATTTCATCATAGTACATAACAGTGTTTCCCAGGAGAAGATCAGAAAAGCTGCACTCAAATGGAGCTGAAAAAGGTTTCCCTACCATTCTAACACACTAAAGTAATGTTCCCCCAGCACTCAAGAACACTATGTATCAAATAAAATGAAGCCTCTTGTGAAATGCCAAACGACTCTAAGCAGGAATTCAAATATGTCTATACAAAATAATCAAGATGCAAATTCAATCTCCATAATTAAGATGTAAGAAACTACACAACTTAATTCAGGATGCCTATTTTCATTATGTTCCTGGTTAATTTTACTTCTCAGCAAACATTCTCTCAGATATTTATCAGGAATTTTGTATGTGCACAATGCCTGTACTTAGGACTGAGGATATATGTAAGACAAAATATAGAAACTGTAACCTCCAGTTTTAGAAAATTAGCGTTCTGATTGAAATGATAAAACTCATGCAAATAACGATACAGCAAAATTAGAAACCCTCAAAGACAAACTTCTTAGTAAAGTACTAAGCAAGTGAAGAACTAAGAAAGCTAGGTGGGGATAAAGAAGACTTCTGAGAGCAGGTGGTATTTCCATTGGAATTGTGATAAGTATACAGTGAATATGCACAGAGAAAGATCATTTCAATTCAACACCAGGTTTTATTGGAACTTCCAGGCTACCTACTGCTGATGGAACAATTTATCACATAGTGGATTAAGGCAATGCAAGTTTGTTTGTTTGTTTTTTTGTTGTTTTTCTCAGTTGACAAAGCTTTTTACTGAAGACCTGAGTTCATTTCTTAAAATTTACCATCACAGAAAACTACAAATGATCAAAATGTAAAATAATGAATCCTAGTCACAAATGTACTACATCTGCAAAACTCTCTACATCTGCAGAACTATCCCACATTGAAACCTCAAAGAGTATTGTAGAAGATGAGGCAGAAAGATTGCAAGAGCCATAGGATCAGAAAGTGCCCTGTGATTTGGTGTCTCTTAGTAATGTCGAAACTATGTCTATATAATCTCCCCAGTATGATGTTCCCAACCCTTAGCAGAATGAGGACAATAGCAATAGATATGCTAATATGAACTGGAGAAGGAACATGAAATTGTAACTCTAAACAAAAAATTATAGCCAACTAAGGAATGCAGAAAATGGAAAACTTATTCTTCCCCATGGAAGAACAAATGAACAGGTTATCCAATACCAATGGTAATCCCAGGAAATATACAAACAAGTAATAACAAATACACAAAGTATGTTATATCTAGGAATATATGTACATAATTAAATTAATAGAATATATAGAATATATAGAAATTATATATAACACATATGTATACATATATACATGCAGAAACAATCAATGAAAAATAGGGCATGAATTTAAAAGCCAACAGAAGAAGTTTATAGGAAGATTTGGAGAGAGTAAAAGGAAGGATAAATGACATACTATAATCTGCAAAGTAAAAGGAAAATGGAAAAGCAAAGGAAAGAAAACAGGCAGCCCAGAGACATCTAACAGAAGAATCACTGAGACTTTCTAACAATGCAGGTAGTTTAAGCCAGTGAGAGGCCCCATCGAAAAAAGCAAGCAAACACACAAACAAAAAACCCAACCAAACAAAAACAAAAACAGGGTAGACAAGAATTTAGAAAAGTTATGTGAAATGATCTTCTAGCGTATACATATACATGCACACACACACACACACACAAAGAGACAAACACACAAGGGTGGGTCCTAAATGCATAATAAAATAAGATGTGAGAAAATAAAACACAATGTCCATTATTTAGTTAAAAAACATATCTTGGGTTTGTGCAGAAGGAGAAAACACCATCAACAAATGTTATCCTAATTCTATCTGAGAAGAGGTTTCTCCACCTCAGACAACCTACTCTACCAAAAAAATGAGTATATAAGTTAGCAAATAGCATGTCCTTTCTTGAATTTTCATTCCCTTTTTTATAATTTTCTGAAATTTTGTGACATAAAATATTAAAAATTTACTACTTTGTCTCTAAAGATGATTGCTTTAAAGGTATAATTATCTTACAAGATGAATTTGTTAAAATTACTTAATTTTTTATTGATTTAAGTTTTATTGCATTATGATGAGAAAAGTTACATGATTTCCATTTATCTGAATTTGTAAACATTTAAAAACATATTTTAAGTAAATACACATTTTTGTTGCCCTTTTGTACCCCAACTCCTCCCAGAGATCCCTCTTCAATACCTACAATTCCTTTTTTGTCATATTCCTTAAAATTTATAAAATATTATAACAATAAAAATGAGTATTATAAAAGTTGTTTGATATAAAACAACAATCAATTTAACAGTCTTATGTAGATGCTTGTCTACAACAATACTGAAAATATTATGGCCTGGGGTTTCAGAAGCCTCCACAACTATCATTGAACTGAAATTAAGACACTAACAGATGTGGATTACTTGTAGGAAACTCCTGTTTCCGTGTCTTTCCTACCTTCTAGAGACCATCTAGATCTCAACATCTTCATTCATTATCTATCATGACTCTTCCCTCCTACTTAGTATTATTTCTTCCCCTTTATTTTACTTAATGTGTTTCTGAGAGAAACCATTTATTTTTCTTCAAAGCTGATCAATACTACATTAATGTAGAAAATGTCATTTTTATTTACAGGCTAACTAAGGATATGAAGCTCAACTTAACTAGGTATAATAACTTTATCATAAAAATAAAACTGCTGTGGGTCATATTCCAGCACAACGAACAAGTTGTGTTACTTGTCACTGTTTACTTCTTATCAACAAGTTTCCAAGCTCAGCGTCTCTCTTAAATCTAGTTAAACAATAATCTATAACCCAAATGTGACATTTGCATCATGTTCAGAACAGAGAAAAGAAAACATGACAAGGGGAATAGTTCAGTAGAATATAAGAGATATGTGTACAGATATAATTGTCTTCTGCATTTCTCTGTTCTGAACATGATGCAAATGCCACATTTAGAGGCAGGCAGATTTCTGAGTTTGAGGCCAGTCTGGTCTACAGAGGGAGTTCCAGGACAGCCAGGGCTACCCAGAGAAACCCTGTCTTGAAAAAAAAAGTTTCATATCATATACCCAAGTCCTACTCATCTCCCTGTCCCCTCATACCCACCCATCACTGTTACAACTTCCCCTCCGACACACACACACACATACACACACACACAAAAAAAAAATAAGCACACACATACACAAGCATAGAAAACATCTCATCATGGAAGCTGTAGTATATTACAGTGTGCCACACAGTACATCCCTCTGTCCACACATCTTCACTTACAAATGTTCATTGCAATGAGTTGTTTGTCTGGTTCGAGGTCTCTGGCTTTGGTGATACCACCAATATTAGAACCCAAACAAGACTCCTCTTGGTTATCCTGTTGCCTTGTATCATGGATATCCTGCAGCTTTGGATCAGCAGGACCAACCCTTCCACATGTCCCAGCCGATTGCAACTGATAGAGATTTTGAGGTGGGACAACAGAGAGTCCTGCATCTCAGCCTGGGTGGTAGCTGAACTGGTCAGTGCACCAGCTTTCCCTTACCTGCACTATGAAGATGGGCTCTCCAGCACTGCTCTGTACAGACCACCCAGTGCCACCATCAGCAAGAGGCAGGGTCAGCTCTTCGGCTCTCATGCCCTTGGGGCCTGCTCACTTGCACCCCTGCCTCCAAAGCCAGCTCCATAGTGCTGTCTAGGAAAAGCAGAGGGCCCACTCTCCCAAGTGCTGCCACCCCTGAGAGGTGGAGCCACTTTTCCAGAGCACCACAGCCAGTGAGAGGTGGGACTAGATCTGTACAGCCCCTTGGACATCCAAGTAGTCCCCAACAACTGCCCTGACAAGGAACTTCCCCATGTTCTCTAGTGGTGATATGAGCCTCAGACATCAACACTAACCCCTGCCACTGGATAGCCATGGACCCAAACATGGCCCTTCATAGCAGCCAGGTCTGGAACCTTACTATGGCCCCAGGTGGTGGTGCTGGCCATTGACAACAGGCTACTCCTCTCCACTCTCGGGTCTCCAGGTCCATCTCTCTTCATAATGCTCATGGTACTTTCCACTTCTTTCTCTACCATCTGTCTACCATATACCTGTACATGATAGTGGCTCCCGCGGGGGAGTGACAAATGTAATGGCAAACCAGTGTCCATGCACAGGTGAGCAGGTCTGTGGATGGTGTGGTAGTCTGGAAGTCTCTGTCTGTCTTCCTCCTTCCTTGCTGCTCTGCCTGGTAGTAGGCAGGGTTCTGTTTGACTATGGCCCACCTATGCAATGGGGCAGAAGGCAGGTCTGTGGGCATCATTCTCTGCTAACACTGTGCATGGCTTTGCAAAAACTCTGTCTTCTCCTGTGCTATGATGTCTGGATTGGATTTCATTGGTATGAGTCCTAGGCATAAGACAGCTTTGGACACCAGGACAGGCATGAAGCTAGGATGAACAGAGGACTGCCATCTCCTCTGCCCCTGACTGATAGAAGAACACCACCACCACCGAGATGTCGCTTTGCCCATTCTCAGGTGGTCTTCCTTCCTTTTATTACTACATTTGTGATTATCTCAGGTCCACACAAATAATTCAGGACAATAAAATCCTGAATAATTTATTCAATTTAAGGTCCTTAACCACAACATCAAAGCTCCCTCTGTCATATAAGGTAAAGTGCTCACAGGTTTTAGAGACGAGGATGAATACTCTGGAGAGGTATAGAAGGTTCAGTCTATTTCAGCTATTAAAGTCAATATTGCTAATAAATTCTCACATTTCAAGCTATTCAGATTTATAGCCATAAATAGGTTTCTAATCTATATTTGCTCTTTAAAGTTTGAAAAAGTGATATATTATTTTGGTGCCATATATTTCAACTGATTCCTATTTTTTCTGAGTCTTAAAATTGCCTATCTATACAGTGTGATGGATGCTATGATCACAGCAAAAATATAGGACTACGTTACTCACAAAAAACTTCTCCTTACCCACCTGAGGCATCTGTTGCTACAACAATTGCCTTAAAACCACTGAAGCTGAAGGTTTTTTTTTTTAATTTTACACATCAGTAATGTTTTCACCAATACGCTCCCTTCTCCCTGCTCCAACTCATCCCATGTCTTTCCAAATCCCTCTCTGTGTGACCATTAAAGGGTTTTACTTCATAGTAACATTATGCTTTGTCCTTTTATATCAGCCTTCAAATTCATAAAGATTACAGGATGGCAGCACCAAGGAATCATGGGGGTAGGTCATGTCAATGGAAATTATCTTCAGACCTTCCAAAATATGCATGATGAAGAACTGAATATGTAAGCCATGTGTTATTTTGTGTAAGAGAATGGGTGCCTAGGTACAAGAAAAAGGAAAAGAATGGTACCATGAATGGGACATTGCTTCCCATGCCTGCAGGATAGTCTCATGTCGAAGAGATAAGCTTGAACATGGTGTCGGCTGCTACAGCCAGAAACTGAGAAGCCATTCTCTTGAAGGCTTCATTGAGAACTGTAGGGTAAGGCAATCATAGTTGATATGGTAATGATAATGTGGCATGTGCACTGAGGTAAAAGATCACACTTCCCATTTTCCTAAGAAACATGGCTTAATGAAGAATGCAGAACATTTCATATCAGTTTGCTTCTTGATCTTGGCTATATGATTTGATTTGGCCAATTGAAGATGTTAGAGGAGAAGGCAAAGAAGAGGTGGGCTAGATGCTTAGCACTAATTCATTAGAGTGCAGACCAATGGGATTTTAGATTTATGATATAGGATCATCCCATTATTAATTTTTATCCTCACATTGGTGAACCTTGAAGAAATTTGAATGATCTTGATAACATCTTTTCCACAGTATTCTACCAACAATAAAAATGACTTGATCTGATTGGGAAGTCATTCATGGACCCATAAGAAGCTAAGCCTAATGTATAAAGAGACAAAATGGGTATAGAACACTAAGAATTACCTCCAATGTGGCATAAAAAAAAATAAAACAGATGAAGTCATGGGCTGATGGAAGATTCAGCTATAGGACTAGATGTACTTGAGAAACCTTCACTGCCAAAAAGCCTAACATGGCTTCATTGCCCTAGAATTTCTTACCATTACTTACTCTTTATCCAAGTTAGTGTTTCTGACAATATGGACACTCATCAGAGTCATCAGAAGTGAAGATAACATATGTAGCTTATCACTCCCCAGCTCAGCACTAGGTTTTATAATCTCCATTCAGGAGGAAGTAAAACCTGACACTGTGCTTGTTAGCAAAGTTGTCAGATAGTATGTATAGAAAACATAGAAGCCATGAACTAAGGCTTCTCTTGGGCCTGAGCTCCTACTTTATAACCTATTCTAAGGCAAAATGAAGTAAAAATGTATATATCCGCATTGGGTGAATTTGAAAAAAAGTAGTTTTCTGAGATATCTATTCCATTTCTTTTAGCTCTAAAAATATTCATCGAAATATATTTTATTGTTTTGTTCATTTTATCTTTTTTCCTCAAAGCACAAAAGCCCCAGTGATAGAGTCAGAGTGAGTCCTTTAATACCCAGAAAGTAAGACCCCTCTACCCTTGATTTTGAATAATAGCTTTAATGAATTCACAATTTGGCCATAGAAATGATAGCACAAGTGCTTATTTGAATTATTCTTCAAATATGTTCTTTAAAGGAAGCAAGGCCATTTAATGGATGACTTTGCACTAGATACGTAACAGTGAAAAAATCTTTGGAGGGATTACTGGACATTGACTTTTAGTTTATAATAATCCCTCGGGAGCCATCAGTTAGAGGAGGGTCATGTAGCCTTTAAATAATAAGTGAACTATTGACTTGAGCCAGCATGATGGTTCATTTAATGAAACCTTAATACTTGAGTTTAGCTCTCAAGTTCCTGAGTTAAATAGATATCTTTAATAGTAGGCAGGAGTTGGATGTATCTATGTAATGAAAGGACTATTTTGATGGAAGGTCAAATTTCAATTTAAATGTCTTGTTTTACTGTTCGCTGATCAAAGCAGCAAATCTCAAGCAGAAGAGTCACAATGGTCATAAAGGGAAACATAACATAGAAAGTATAGGTTGTCTCTGTCCAGAAAGGATGGGTACATATAAGCAGAAACAAATATAATATGGAAAATGTATTTTATAAAAGGCTTTAATTCTTTACTTTCATTGTTTTTCAGATTTTATTATTCTGCTCTTCTTTTCTTTCTTTTTCCCCTTCTGTAAATACATATTCAGTTTTCAGTATTCTTGGATTTTACATACAAAATGGTATTTGTGATATTCTGCTCTGTGCTTGGAGAAATGAATAATACAACTCTTCCTATTCTTAAGCAAGCCACCATCTAGCAGTGGTGAAATACACGAAGGCAGACAATATGGGAAATAGGTATATTATTAAAAGCAGATCACTAATCATTCTCCCTGACCCACCTGAAGCAAAAGTACCAGGAAACTTTATAACCTAGACCTTTCTTGTACTTGGAGAAGTCTATGTGAAGGATCAGAAAATTAAGTATATTCCAGGCCGAACAGACAGAAATGCATGAACACAATGCATTTCTAGGAACCATAGACACATTGGAAGCCAAACTCTGTGCAGCTAACTAATAGCAGATTGTATTATGTTATTTGGGGGAATATTTAATAAAAAAGTCACTTATAAATATGTGAAGATGGATTTTAAACAATCAACAGTAGTCTGGAGCAAATAATATTTGGTTACTTACTATAAGCCTTGGGGAGGAAGGCTCCATGAGAGTTCCAACAGAGTACAAGAATATAAGAAATCTCCAGCAACCTGTGTGGGGAGGAACCCCAAAATAAATGTACTAACCACATTTTGAAGTTCTCTCCAATCTGTATATGGGAACATTTAGCTAAATGAGCACAGGGCCAAAAGGATACACAGAAAGAAAGAAACATAGAAAGTATATGTGTATGAAGAAATGGAAATATATAGCACATGTTCAGTAGTTCAATGGTTTATTTTCATTTTATAGTTACTGATGAACCAAAATCATAAGAAAGTTATGGAAAAATGTCAAACTGATTTCTGATTTAGATATGCCATTGGGTAACAGGATAGGGGTAATACTTAATAGATAAATTCCAATCAATAATACTGATGAGTCATTAACTGAATACATGACTAAGCTATTTGCTAGGACACCTTTATCCTGAAAGGTATTCAGAGTTATACTTTTTGAATTAAATGTATGTAAAGTTGTAGCATATAGGTGAGCTCAAAGATAAGAGAGAGACCTGAAGAAATGATATTCCCTTTGTGTGTGATTCTCTAAAGGTGACATTAAAGAAGAGTTTCTGGTTGGTGGTTCAGACTCTGAAAGTCACAAAGGTCCATGTTAGTTGACTCTGTTTGTCCTCCTGTGAGGTTTCTATCCCCTTTGCAGCCCTTAATCCTTCCTCCTATTCTTCCATAGAAGTCCCCAAGCTCCATCCACTGTTTGACTGAGGATGCCTGTATCTGTGTGAGTCAGATTCTGAGTGGAGCCTCTCAGAGGACAGCCATGCTAGGCTCCTGTCTGCAAGCATAATAGAAAATCATTGATAATGTTAGGGACTGGTGCTTACCCATAAGATGGATCTCAAGTTAGGCTGGTTATTAAAAGGGCTAGATCACATGAAGATTGGTTTTCATGTGGGTCCCGAACAACTGCAGTGGGGGCTATTCCAAAAGCTGTCACCTGTACGTGGGATATGTTCTTCTAGCTGGAATGCCTTGTCTGGCCTCAAGGGACAAAGGGAATATCACACACAAAGGGCATATCATTTCTGCATGGGATATGTTCTTCTATCTGGAATGCCTTGTCTGGGGGAGAAAATGCCTAGTCCCACAGAGATTTGAAGTGCCAGGATGTAAAGATACCAGGGTGGGGGGCATCTGCTCATAGGAGAAGGGGAGGAGGAATGGGGGAAGGATTGTGGAAAGAGGTGACTGGGAGGGGGACAGTGAGCAGGCTATAAAGTGATTAAGTAAAAAAATAAAGATTTATTTAAAATAACCAAAAATAATTTAGAAATCATGAAAAAGATAAAAATTAATGTCAATAACCTTTGACTTCAGATGAAAAGCATACATCTCTTCACTATTATATGCAATGTTAACTGTTTAAAATGTGAAGAGTCTCAGCTTATAACATTGCTCTTTGGAGATATTTATTCTCTTCTTCAGAATCAACAGAGTAGTCACCCCAATCTTACATGGACTATATTGTACATGGGTTACTATTCAGGCATTTTAGGTAAATATTGATTTGAACATGGAACACATTACAAAGATTCTTTAAATGGGTAACTCCTAAGGGAACATTTTTCCATAAAGCAGTTCACTGACTATTCAGTCTACAAGTATTTACTGACTAAGTACTCTATTGATTGTTAAAATAGATGAAGAGCAATTTTTACATGATCCCTTTCTGATTTCTAACTAAAAGACTAAAGGATGAAAAATACATTAAGCTAATAAACAAATATAGAATACTTTAAATATAAGAAAACATCTTTCTGATGTAAATAATAAAAGAAGAGAGCTAGATTAGAGTGCTCAATCAAAATTTGGCCTCAAAAATCCAGAATCCACATATGTCCTTTATACCTTGCTGTCAATGCTGAAAGCACTTACTGGGTATACATGATAAAAATAGAATTGCATTTATCTAGAACAGAAATGCACCGAAACTAGTTTTTTAAGCATAAACTCCTTGGTAGAATGTAATTATGAAACTTATCTACATGGCTCTTCATGTTCTAGAAATCCAAAGGAATGAAACAACTCCATGTTATTAGGAGACTCTTCCATTTAATTATACCTACATGGGCCGAGCATTACACCCAAACTTTGACTCCTAGGCACATCACTTATCTTTCCAAAATTGTATAAGGGTGGGACTTCTATCAGTCAGAGTGTGGGTTTTATGAACATGTTAGTCCTTTGTTTAAACATCCACATAAATTGTCTCACAGGGCTTCCAAATATTTTAGAAAAATAAAGCAGGGTGAATTTGGAAGATGATTTCAGTATCAACTTTAAATGAAAACAGAACTTGAATATATTTCTTAAATGTGCATCAGAACCTGTTAGACAGTGTAAGGACATACGGAGGAAAACTTAGTTCCTTAATGTCAGACACTAGCATAGGAGGCTTTTAATAAAGTACAGTATCCCTACTTTTGTTCCACTATAACCTTGTCAGATTGTTGCTGACAGCTGTTCAGTATCAGGTCAATCATAACTTGGAGGCATGTTTTAATTCTCTTTTTAGTAAGATGGGATGAAAATAAGAGCACTTGAATCGTGGAAACCAGTTACAACTGAGAGTTCTGGCTCTATCTGTAGCCCTATATCACCCAAGGCTGCAGACATTTCTACTTTAACAACATACTGACATCAGATTCAAATAAAATATTATACATTTATCAGACTTTGGGCCTATGAGCCACAAAATGAAACCATTAACCCTAAATTCTTAGCCTCTCATTTAAGTGCTTCAAGCAACTTTATATATGACTTCATATACATTTTTTAAAGTTACGGTTGGTAAATAGAGATCACACTAAGGTTCCTGAGCTGACTCATTAGAACACATATCAGACTGATACTTTGTTCTTACGCTTTCGATTGGTCCTCCACTCCAGAGGAAATTATCTGTTTGCCAAACCAACATCTGGAATTCACATTAAACTTACTAAAAGGAACTTGGTTTTCACAGAGAGTAAAATTAAGCAGTTAAAGGGAATTCAGTCAGTTACATGACAGATTGAGTTTTATTTTGCAACCATCCAAAAAGCCATCAAACAGTGAGAGAAACTGGAGTTTTCTCCAGTGCTGAAGTCATCAATGCCATCCTGGATCTCTGCCAGCATTTTAGGCTCAGCATGCCCTGTCTTTCTATATCCCTGCTGCCCACTTCCTAGATCCCCCTCTAAGTAGTGCTAAATGTGCAAGGAAAATAGTTCTTAGTCTTTGGTTGGTTAGTGGATTTGGAAGGAAAATTGGAGTTTGGATATTTTGCTAAGAGTAGGTGCTGAGAAAAAAATTAGCAACCATGAAATACTCATAGGGTTTTCTGACCTGAAAGTCTCTATATTAACAGGCAAATCTTTCTCCAGTCATTTGTGATCTCACACTCTTGGCAAACAAAACCCATTCACTGACATCCTCCACCCCCGGCAAAATTATACACACACACACACACACACACACACATATATATATATATATATATATATATATGTAACATTTGACAGTAAGCATACTGTCCAAACTCAAGCTCAAAGAATCACTATCAAAATACAGATATCATCACGCTAAACACACAAAATAGAAACAAAGAAATTAAGTTCTTACTATGTACTTGAACTTGTATTAAATAATTAGTATGCATCATTTTAATTTTCATAATAACCCTATGAGTTAAGTACCATTGGTATTCCCATTTTATAATTAAGAAAATGAGGTCACAACATGTAATTTTCCCAAGGACACACAACTTGTAAATGACAGAACTGCAATTTTGGTTGAGGTGGTGTGCTTCTTAATCATACATTCCTTCTGCCATCCTGCCCATCCAGTCTTCCTTAGTATGCTAAGGAACCTCTCTAATCACCTACAGGACCCAGCAACCCAACAAAGCATGCACACAAAGTAAACTTAGAGTACAGCCCCTCTTTTACTTGAGGAAAACTAATCAGTATTTTACTCCTACCTTGTCTTCTTTGCCCTTCTCAAAAGATAATTATCCTTTCTCAAGTCTTCCCATCTCTGTATCTTATCAGAAGAGCTATTTTCTGTTCTCTGTCCTTAAATTTGAAACCTGTTTTGACCCTTCTTGATGTCTTAATACTCTAACATGAATGTGTTTTATCAAAATCGATCAATCCTCCCTGTATTTTATGTCTTCTCTAAGATGAGTTCCTATTACTGCCTTTTGCTTCTATTCTTACTACCCAACACCATACAAATGCTTCCATGAATGAACTTATGAACATATAACCCATAATCATATTCCAATTTCAGACATGCAGAACCAATAACGGTCTCTCACAGGGCTCTGCAGTAGGCATTTGTGCATTCAAACACCTGTTTTAGATATCCAAATGTAAACATTTGTACTCCACATTCTGTATCACATCTCAGTTCATATAGAGTATTTAATCAATGAGAATCATATTGTGCCTGATTCTGCTCTCAGTGGTTGGTGAATACACTATTATAAAGCTATGTAAGGAGTTTCTTGCCTGAATTACTTAAGAATGTCAAGTCAGAAGTTGAATTTGTCTGTTTATACAGCTGAGAACCACCCACCTGAGTACACAGCTAGGAAGAGATGTTGACTAGTACTTCTATCTAAAATGTTTATTTGCATGATCCCCTTGTGGATCTTCTCCTAAGACATAGCCCCTTCCTTAACTCTCATTCATGCTTGCAGTGTTACAAAGTAGTAAAGGAGAAAATGATTGGCATCCAATCAGAATGTGAACTATGGCTCCAGTATTTATAGGTTGTGATCTTGCACAAATCACTGTAACTCCTTAAAACTAAGTGCCATGTGAGGATTTGTGGAGAAGGAGTACATGTAGGTGTGTGCATGGCCCTGTGTTTCTGCTTATTTTTGTGGGGGTGGATGTGTAGGTGAGGAAATGCATGGATTTGTGTGTGATGTACTTGAAGGTCAGAGATCAACCTCACATGTTACTCCATGTGGGTCTTGGTCTTTGAGATAGAGCCTCTCAGTGAGTTCTGAGGCTCACATCTTTAGCTAGGCTGATAGACCAGAGAATCACAGCAATCCATCTGGCTCTGCGTTTCCAGTGCTTTGAGTACATGTGCTTACCACCATTCTTAGCTTTGTCATGAAGGTTCTAGGGCTGAAGCTCATGTACTCTTGCTTATAAGGTCAAGACATTAACTACAAAGCTGTCTTCTTAACCTCCAGTTTCTTCATCTTCAGACACAGTAAGAACATCTACTTCATAAGTTCACCCTTCCTTCAAATGAAGCACAGTGTGTGGAGTACTCATGTAACATTTGACATGTTGTAATTGAGAAATTATCCATAGCAGGTACCACATAAGGTTTAAGTCATCAATAACTTCACAAAATATTTTCGGGGTCTTCTAAAATAAACAGAAAACCTGAAGCCACTATCCTGGCAAATGTGGTCCAGTCCCAGTCTAATTGATGTCAGAAAAGAACAGTACACAAATGGTTTTGGCAATGGGATTTTAAAAACCAGAGGAGGAAATTACAAGAGCACATGTGAAATGCTCTTAATTCTCCCTTGGAATGAAACAGAATAAAAATGGATCATTAAAATCTTTTATTGGGAAATCAAGTAGCTCTCATATTAACACATGCATAACAATAACAACTTTGGCATGACTTGAAAATGTGAATGTGAGTGGCAAAATGCAAATGCCAAGAGAGAAATCAGTTGCCTTGTTTTTCCATGATTAATGCTTTTTTTCTTTAGTCTACTGAATTCTGGAGTTATTTTTATTTTATTCGATGTTTGTATGTAATCTTGCCTGTGCTTGGCATTCTTCAATAAAAAAAAAATGGTTCAGTAGAACACAAACGAAATCTAGTAATTATGGCTGTAGCTACAATATTTGTTAAATTCAAAAGCAGACAATAGAAATGGTTATTTAATCACTGAAATTGAAAGAACTAAAAGCATCTCCCTTTTATCCTTTTCTTGAACCTGGCCCAGTGAAAAAAAAATTATAGCTCAACAAACCAATGCTGATGTGTGCCTCCTCTTAAAATATTGTTAAAGGTGCAAAACACATTTTTCCAAAGCAAATTTGGTGTCAAGAAGTTTTCTCTATTGGTGAATGCTGCCTATGAGCCTATGGTTGCCAACACACAAGACAGGCAAAAATATGATTATAAGAGGTGTGTTGGCAACTCTCTCACCGTACTTTATTAATTCCAGGACATACTTCTGTAGGTGTTCAGTACTTTTTGTCCATCTTACGAAGAGCCTTCAAGATATTTTGAACAGATGTGCCCTATGGGTGATAAAAAAAAAATAGCTAGGCTTTATTAGAGCAAAATGTAATGGCAGTCTTGTGCCAACACAAGTTAGTGGTCACATAAACTCATTCAATGAATAAGTATTCAGTGCCTGTATTCTGATGAGACAGAAGTGACCTTCAATGATGTGATCCATAACTTAACAGGTCTTACATTGTCTTTGGTATGAACAATAAACAAGTAAACAAGTAAATGTTTAATTATAGCCTATAAACACGGGATAAAAAAATATAGCAGGGTCCCACTGTTGCCTATTCCAAAGGGAGGAAAATGTTTCTTAAAAGGCACAAATCCACTGGAGAAATGTTCCAGTTTAACCACTTCAACAATGAATTGACCACCTTAAAACATGAAGATTAATGGCCTTGGTAAGTTTAGCCCTGATATTGTACCTGCTCAGAACATTTAATTTACCTAACAAAAATTTACCAACAAGAAAAAAGTGTTGACATGCTTGGTAACATAAAAGCCCTCATTTATTTCATGTGACACATGGGAAAAGATCAGCTTTGATCTTTTTTTTCCTTCCACGAGGATTGCTATTTAATTTCAGAAAACATTCTCTGAGTCCCACAACATAGGGAAGTAAGTATAAATAAAAGTACTTCTCTGCCATCCCTCAACTGTTAATCACGTTCTCAAACCCTCCCCATCACCTCCAATCCCATCTTTTGAAATGAAAACAGTATAGAATCTTTAATTCTTTCCCCTTTGCTGTTTCTCTTGTTTCATTAATCATTTCTGTTTCTGGACTGTAGGGTTTGGGGTTTTTTGGGGTTTTTTTCCTTCTCTTTATATTTTGAGGGAATAGTGGCCATAACTATAAAGCATCTAAAGCTGCCATCTCAGCTGTCCTCAGTGTAGAGGTGTCTTCATTATATTACTGACACAATTCCACGAACGTGTTAGAGTCAAACCATTTCTGTTATTAAGCAGACCAGTGCCTCATCAGAACAGCATGCAAAAACAAAAAACAAAAAACAAAAAACAAAAACAAAAACAAACAAACAAACAAAGAAACAGAGCCTTGGGTAGGTAATGCTTTATCTGTTTGGCTGCTATAAGGAATGAAGCCACCTAAAGGCTTTGCTTTTGTTGCACCTGTTCATATTGCTGAGCACATCCTTGCTCACAGAAAAGGCAATTTGTTGTTGTAGTGCTTGATTTGATTCTCAGAGCAGTAAAATGATCAAATTCTGACAAATCCATGCTGTTATATAAAATCATGGTAATTCATCATCTTGGGACACATTTCCTGGCATTTGCAAAGGGTCATTGCCCCAGATCATGCTCTCCTCTCATTTCTTCTGAACTCTTTCAAAAACAGTGATCATATTGTTTATTACTGGCATTCCAGAAAAAGACAGCTTTCCTTCAAGTGCCCTCCTCCCAACCCTATTCTGCACTACTTTGCTGCTTCTATTCTTTGTACCATATCCAATCAATATCTTCTTATTAGAGAAAGCTGCAATGATCTCCACTGAAGGCTGGGTATATATAATATAAAAAAGAGCAAATGCTCAGGCCCAGATTCAGGGCTTTGAGTTGGTCTACCCTAACATCTACAACATTGATGAACTTCTGCAGTCCATGAAGGAGCCAATCCTACAGACACCAAACTCCAGGATCTCCGTGACACAGGGCAACAACAGGATATCCAAGAGGAGTCCCAGTGAGGTCCCAGTATTGATAGTGTAGCAGAAGCCAGAGGCCTCAAACCAGACCAATGACTTGTTGCAATGAACATTTAAAAGCAGAGAAGTATGGACAAAAGGGTATACTGTGGGACACACATTTTAACACACTACAGCTTCCACAATGAAATTTTTTGTCTCTGTTGTGGAGTTGCAAGTGTGGATGGGGGTACATGGGGAGGGGAAATTGATGTTATTAGGCTGCATGATATGAAATTCACAGAGAACCAATAAAAAGTTTTTTTTAAAAAAATACAAAATAAAGAAAAAGTAAAAGTATGTTTTATGTGCTCTTCATAGATGGCTTTTTTTTCATTTGATTGATCATTTTTAAGTAATTTAAAACAAATAGGTATTCTTCCAAATATGTCTGACAACAAAACTAGACCTAGAAGTGATAAAAATAGGTATGATACAAAATTATTTATTTAGTAATATTTAGTTTTTTTGGTTTTGGTTTTTTGTTTTTTGGGGTTTTTTGGGGGGTTGTTATTGGTTTGGTTTGGTTTGGTTTGGTTTTTGGGTTTTCGAGACAAGGTTTCTCTGTGTAGCCCTGGCTGTCCTGGAACTCACTCTGTAGACCAGGCTGGCCTCGAACTCAGAAATCCACCTGCCTCTGCCTCTCAAGTGCAGGGGTTAAAGGCGTACGCCACCACCACCTGGCTTATTTAGTAATTTTTTAAACTAAAACTAAATTCTATGATTTCAGGAAGTAGCTATTAGGCTCTAACTGTGTGCTCAATAAGATGATCTTTTAATATGTTAAGAGCTCTCCTTAATCTTTGTTTCTTCATCTAAAAAGAATAGTAAGGAAAGACCCAGAAATATTATTTACCTGTTTCCCAAATTCCATTGCTATTGCGTTATACTGAAGAAAAGTTGAAATAATATTTTTCACATAAACTATGCATTGGATTTGTATACCATAAAAATAAAAAGTAGGAACCTGTAGCTCTTATTTAGCAATATTATTGGCTATGCAGAGAGTATTGTTTTCAATATAGTGGAAAATGGTATTTCATATATTGGTATTCCAAATAAACTTAAGCATTTGCCCTAGGTAACAAACCAATTGGACAGCCATTCTCCTTAGGTAATTGGCCTCTGTTGAATGTGTCCTAAAAAATCAATGAAAGAAAGACATGCCTCTCATTTCAATTCACACAATAGTCATCCAGTCCTGGAGTTGGTGATGTAAGGAACGCCTGCACATGGACCAGGAAGAAGCTCCTTTATGGGCTTTCTGAAAATGTGTGTGCTTTTATGAAAAGCTTAACAGCGGGCCAGCCTAAGAACACAAGAAACAGAGAGACTCTGAATAGTCTTTTGAAAGCTGTTCCTTTCAAAAAAAAAAAAAAAAAAAAACCTAAACTGATGAAAAAGGAGAATGAGGGGATGTATGCCTCGTAGGGTGTTAACACAATCACTCAACAAACAGCAGCAGCAGGTTTCACATGAGGCAGAAATCAAGGGATTAACAACCTTGCCCATCCACACATGAATCTGTAATGCAAAACAGCTTTGAACAAACTAATCAAGGTTTGAGGTTGATCATGAGTTCACTAAAGACACTCCAAATTAAACTAGATAATGAGATTGTTTCTTATTGTGGGGATAAAAAATAAGTCTGAAATATTGGAGAAATTGATGTATAATGTACAACTTTATTGCATAAAAGAGTATCCTGCTATAGATTTAAAGCAAGTCCCCCAGACCCAAATAATTACCCATTACCTTGTTCTGTATGAGAACTAGAAGAAAAGGATGAATTTAGGGGAAATCTCTTGATAAATTTTCTAGAGGTTGTGAATGTCTTATTCATAAATTTAGATGTATAATAATCAGAATGGACTTGATTTTAACTCTAATAGATGAATAATCTTGCTGTTCCAAGGTTTAGTTGATAGTGATATTCTGTGGAGGATAGACACTCCCTCAAATTCACCATTCTTTTCACTGTGGTCTGATTGTGAGACCAGACCACATTTATATATTCAAATCCTAACGACAAAAGTTATTCATATTAGGAGGTGGTGACCTTCGAGAATCATAAGTTCAGAGCCTTTGTGGGTGAGATTAGAGCCCTTGTAAATAAAGCCCCAGAGAGCTCTCTTGACCCTTCAGACTTGTAAAGATACAGCAAGAAGGTACTGCTTTGGAGCCAGAAGGAGGGCCTGCATCAGACTTGGTACTTACCAGTGCTTTAATATGATACGTTCCAGCTATTGTTGATAAGCTACACAGTTTGTGGCATTTTTATAGAGTCCACACCAACACAAATCCCTTATTAATTTCACTAATTAACCTAAATTCTACACTTAAAACATCAAAGTACTTTGCATAACATAGAAGAATACATATTGAAAATATAATGTAAAGTACTGCCCTATCATTACAACTTTTGTGTAACCTTGTCATAAAAACAGCTTTAAGGTATGTATCCTCACAATTGTACAATGTCAGTATTGATAGTCAAAATAAGAACCTGAGCACTTTTCTTTTTTTATGTCATCCTTAGTAAAAATAAGTGTGGTTGTCCATCCAAAACAGGGTAACCTACCTCTCTCAACCTCAAACACAGGAGAAAGTCTGAGTGAGCTTCAAACATAAGTCAGAGTGAGAGATGGTCTCTGAAAAATGCTAATGTTTAATTATAGAACTCCCATTAGAATAAAGAAGCTGTTCTACAAAAATGCTATTTAGTAGCACTGTTAGTGACTTTAGTGACAACTGAGTACTAAATTGGAACTCAAATGGGATCTTTAATACAAAAGTCACCTTTGTGAGTGACAATGCAGCTGGCCAAAGGTTACCCTTAAAGACTCCTTTAGCATTTTATTTTTGATAATATGTGCAACGTGCTCAATTCATGAGTATCCTTGTTAACATGAAAGACACTGAGTGGAAGTACATAAAATTAAGCATTCCTTTGCACTTTAGCATCTTCACTAACAATTCTGTGTGAAGTGACATTCTGAGCAGATTAGAACTATAGTGATAGTGGAAGCCATTGTTCAAAATTGCTACAACTAGTGAACCCAATTAATAGATCCTTTATGTTTCTTCATACAGGTACTTATCTTCAGTCATATTAAAATCAAGCCTTTGAATCATCAAGTAACATGATCTGGTAGATCAAGCCAAATAAACTAGCATTCAAGGTAGAAGGTATATCTCCTAATTAAACCAGCTGACAAAACTTTCTCTAGAAAACTTTCTCTAGAAAAGTTCGAAGTTTGAATTCCCCAGGGGCACATGCTAAGAAAATGATCAAGTGGCTCCCAGGAAACACACAGGTAAAAAGCAAAGGGATGCTAAAAAAAACGAAAAAAGAAAACAAACAAATGAAAACAAAAAATCGAGCCAGTCCCACAACACCCAGAGGAAGCTCCACTCCCAGGTGCTCTGACACACCCAGGATCAGAGGTAAGCAGGAACCAGCATCTGTCCCAACACTGGGAGTAACTGGGACCAGCGGGACTAGGCACACAGGAACTCTGCCTGCCCAGTGACTTGGGTGCCTTCCGGTCTGTCTGGGCTGGGGTCCAGAGCATTCCTTGGGCACAAGCTCTGTAGCCAGTCCCATGACTCCCAGAGGAAGCTCCACTCCCAGGTGATCTAACAAGCCCAGGATCCCAGGATCCCAGAATCACAGGAT
>NC_045030.1:126890407-126897339 GCF_008632895.1 Mastomys coucha
CCGATCCTGTTGTGGAATTCCAGGGACATTCATACCAACTGAAGGATAAAGGAAATTGAAATGTGTATACACAAAATTCCCTTCAGGTATGAGTTGAAGGATGTCTCTGGAAGCATTATTGCTTGGGCATTCCAGGCTTGCATTGCATTAAGGACAAGCATTCCCACAAGCAACATGCCTATTGAAATCTGAGCTGCAACTTTGGTTCCAAATTCGGTACAATTTGTTTGCACTGAAATTACTGTACCTCTATAAGGGTCTATAAAATGGTAACAGAGATGGTATCTAACAATATAGAACACTTATGTGGTAAACATGGATTCACATACTTTCAAACTTTCCATTATCAATCCCCTCCATCCCATCCACCAAAGTACATCAGGTAGATAGGAAACCATTTTAATAGTAACCATCATTTTGTGTAGAAAGTAGAAGGTCAAGAAATATGAATGGGTCAGAACCATAATCTGATATATACTGACACCCTGATCTAATAAACTGCAATGTCAGAATAAGTTGGTGTTTTTCAGAAATGCAGACCATAAAACTCAAGCTCTGATGTAAACACATATGATTTAAGAGCCACTCTGCTACAAAATTATATAGATGACATGGACAGATATAGATAGATAGATAGATAGATAGATAGATAGATAGATAGATAGATAGATAGATAGATAGATAGATAGAGTCACACACACACACACACACTTACTTCAAATAGAGTCAAGAACATTTAGGAGTTGATTTGAGCAAAAAGAAGCAAAACAGTCACGTGAACTGAAAACACATTAGCTAAGTAGAACAGGGAAACAGGTGAGCTAACTGACCCTGACCACTACCCCACCTCCTCCAAATCCAGTTCCACACTATTGTCCCTAGCACTGCAACAGAACACCAGCAGCAGTTTTCCTTTCTCCCTGCCCACATCTCCTGCAGATGCCACAGACCACCCTCTCCTAACCCTCGTGTCCCCCATCTGGGTCAATTTATCCCAGCTCACAACTATAGCAGGCACCTTCTGCTAACCCAAGGACCTCTCCTCCCAAGGAAACATGTAGACTGAAGGCAGACACGGAGAACTTCTACTCCTGAGATTCAATACTGGAGTCTCATGCCCAACTCCATGGCAGGAAACCTGCTGAAATCTTCCTTTTCTCTCTGACCCCATCCCCAACAGATCCTGAGATCTCCTCCAACCATCCTTCCCCCCAGTATCTCAGCCTCCAACACCAGCAGGTATTCCCTGTGAACACACCAGCTGAGCATGCCAGGAAAACAGGCAACACACAGCCATCACACTTCCTGGAAACCCAGAGAGGAAACAGAAATTAAGAAACAGAATGATTATCCAACAAATTCAAATCAAGAAATTAGTATCTAAACCTTTAATCATCCCAAAATGAGATGCTGAGACATCAGCATAAGAACACAATCAATAACAGCCAGGGCAATATGTCTCCACTAGAAACTAGCTATCCTAATATCTGGATATTCCAAAATAACTGAAGCACATGGAGGGGCTTTAAAACCAACTATATGAAAATGAAAGAGGTTCTTAAAAAGGAAATTATTAAACTACTCAAAGAAAGCCAGGAAAACACAAACAATTGGAGGAAATGAGTAAATCCCTTAAAGAAATCCAAGAAAGCACAAACAGTTGAAGGAGTAAATAAAACTGTTCAAGACTCGAAAATGGAAATAGAAGCAATAAGAAAAACATACACTGAGGGAATTCTGGAAATGAAAAATTTAAAAACTCAAACAGGAAGTTCAGAGGCAAGCTTCACCAACAGAATACAAGAGAAAATGGAAAGAAGACACTCAGCATTAAAGATACAATAGAAGAAATGGGTGCATCTAGCAAAGAAAATGTTAAATTGAAAAAATTACTGACACGAAACATCCAGGAAATCTGGGACATTGTGAAAAGACTTAGCTTAAGAATAATAGGAATAAAAGAACGACAAGAATCCCAGAGCAAAGGCTCTGAAAGTAATTTTAAGAAAATAATATGGAAATTTTTTCTAGCCTAAAGAAGACAATGCCTAGGTACAAGAAGCATAGAGCTAGAATAGATTGGACTAGAAAAGAGTGTTACCTCACTACATAATAATCAAAACACTAAACACACAAGAACAAGTTTTATCTAGAGCATAAGACAACTGAAGAAGATCAAGGGGATACAAATTGGAAAGGAAGAAGTCAAAGCATCTTTATTTGATATGATACTATATATAAGTAACCCTAAAAATTCCACCAGCGAACTCCTTCAACAGATAAACACCTTCAGCAAAGAAGCTGCATACAAGATTTACTCCAAAACGTCAGTGTTCTTTCTATATACAAATGATAATGGATTGAAAAAGAAAACAGAAATAACACCTTCCACAATAGCACCAAATAAAATATATTGAAGTAAGTCTAACATAGCAAATGAAAGACTTATATGATAAATACTTCAAGTCCTTAAAGAAATCAATTGAAGATGATATCAGAAGATAGAAAGATCTCTCATGTTCATGCATTGACAGGATTAACATAGTAAAAATGACCATTCTACCAAAAGCAATCTACAGATTCATGGCAATACCTATCAAAATTCCAACACAATTTTATACAGACCTTGAAAGGAAAACTCTCAACTTCAAAAAATAAAAAAATATATATAAAAAAGAAAAAAACCCAGGATAAGTAAAACAATCCTGAACAATAAAAGAACTGCTGGAGAAATCACCATTCCCAGTTTCAGGTTCTAATCCAAAGCTATGGTAATAAAAACTACATGGCATTGGCATAAAAACAGACATAAAATCAAATTGAAGACCCAGATACAAATCCTCACACATAGGGACACCTGTTTTGTTTTGTTTTTTTATAAAGAAACCAGAAACATACTAGTTAAACTGAATGTCTGCATGTAGAATAATGCAATCAGATCCACACCTATCTCCCTGCACAAAACTCAGAAAATGGATTAAAGGAACAACAACAAAAAAAAAAAAAACCACAACAACAGCAAACCCAGATACACTGAACCTGCTAGAAGAAAAGGTGGGGGGGATGCCCTTGAATGCATTAGCATAGGATACATCTTTCTGAACAAAGGATTGATAGTTCAGGCACCAAAATCAACAGCCAATAAATGGAACCTAATGAAACTGAGGAGCTATGGTAAGGCAAAGAACACTGTCATTCAGACAAATTGGCAGCCTACAAAATGGAAAAGACTTTTACCAACTCCACATCCAATAGTGGGGTAATGCCCCAAATATATAAAGAACCCAAGAAACTACATACCAGAAAACCAAATAATCCGATTTAAAAGGGAGGTGTAGATCTAAGCAGAATTTTTAGTGAAAGAAACCCAAATTGCTGAGAAACACTTAAAGAAATGCTCAACATCCTTAGGCATCAGAAATGCAAATCAAAACTACTTTGAGATTTGATCTTATACTTGTCAGAATGACTTAGATTAAAAACACACACATACACACATGTCTTAGCCTGGGTTATTGAGGATTTTCTTGACACACCCTTGGCAAACAACTCAATCGAATGCAACCCAGTCCTGCCATTGGAAGCCTTACCTGGCAACAGGAGCCAACACTGTGGGTAACCACAAGAACCAGAAACTAGATAGCCCAAAAACCTGGGGTAAAACTAAACACTACTAGCCTTAAAGACAGACAAACAGAGGGATGGACAGAGATTACTTAAAAATAAAATGAGACCCAGTGATATTTTAATATACTCATTGATCAGTGCCTTATCCAGCAAACATGAGATAGGCTCTCTGTGACAAAAGGTAAGAACAGATGTGAAGACTTACAGCCAAACAATAAGCTGAGAGAGAGAGGGGTCTAAATTGGAGATCTCCATCAAATCACTCCCCTCCCAGCTTAGAGGATCCCACAGAAGAGGAGTCAGAAAGATTGTGAGGACCAGAAGACTGAACCAAGAAATCTAGGAGCATATGAACTCACAGAGACTAAAGCAGCCCCATGGGGCCTCCATGGGTCTGTACAAGGTCCTATGCCTAAATATTATAGCTTTTAACTTAGTAACTTTACAGAGTTCCTGACTATGAGTATGAGTAGGTCTCTGACTCCCATGCCTTCTCTTGGGACTCTTTCTGCTATTGGCTTGCTGTGTCCAACTTGGATGTGATAGTTCTTACTTTATCTTATTATATTTTATTTTGTCATGCTTGCTTATTATCTCTTATAAACCTGTTATTTTCTCATGAGAGACAGTAAGGGAGTGGATCTAGAGGGGAGACAAGGTAGGAAGGAAGGAACTAGGAAGAGCGGAAGGAGGGGAACCTGTATTCAGATTGTATTGTAAGAGAAAAAAACTCTCCCTGTAATAAAAAAGGAAGAAATGAAAAAAAAATAATGAAAGAAAAAGAGTCATCCGTAAGTTTAGCATAAATATTCCCACTTGGCTATTCACTTCCATTCTAATTAACATTGTCTCAACCAATTAAAGTTCCATATCGAAACATCAAAGGCACAAAATGCCACCTGTGGAGTTGAGTATACTTGTAGAAAGAAATTTTTGTAGCCACAATACCTGAAAGGTGTAGGGTTACTACCTAGAGGCTGCCTATATCTTTACATCTTTATCAATTTATCACTAAGCAGAAAACAAGTCACAACATCATAGTAGATACTTCTTAATGAAATATCATTTCCATGGCAATGGTTATTCTCACTAGAATCTGACCCATCCAGTTAAAGCGGTATTAAAACATTCATTGTTATGAGAAATGTTAACAAGGCCACAAAATCAGAAGCAACAATTCACGTTGCTAAACACTTAGGCTCCCTCAAACAATCCCTCAAAAGATGCTATACATTATCCAGAAATAATTGTCTTACCTTTCTTTCCCCTTGACAAACACAACTTAAGGAAAGGAGGGCTTATTTTGGCTGATAATTCCGAGTGTACAGCCCACTATGGTGGAGAATTCAAGGTGGCAGGAGCTAGAAGTATCTGGTCACACTTCATTGACAGAAAGAAGAAGAAAAAAAATGAACTGTGGTACTCAGTTAGCTTTCTACTTTTTTATGTAGTCTACAACCCAAGTCCAAAGAATAATGCTACCCACTTTTAGAGTGGGTCTTCCTCCTCTCAATTAACCTAATAAAGATAATTCATCAAATCCATGCCTAGAGGCCAATATTAAACTGATTATCGAACTAGTTAGAATGACAACGGAGATTAAAAGTAACAATTGTCTATGCTAAATCTGTAATACACACACAAAGAAGACATGGTTGGAGAAAAGACTCCCCTCACCTGCAGAAAGACAATGATACTGAACAGACATTTAAATGTGGTAAAAGTATAATAAAGCAAAGAGGTCAAAATCACAGATAATGGAAATCTGTTGCAGGTGCAACTATTCAGACAGCTGAAAACATTATCATGCCACAAAAGCACATATGTACTAAAATCTGAGTTATAACTTTGGTAACTAATTTGAAACATATTTATTTGCACTGAAATCTACTATTTCTCCATCAAAATCTGTAAAAATCATCACAAACATGACATCTAGCAATATAGAATATTTATTTGCCATGTGCGCACTTATATACATTCTGACTTGTAAATCTCAACGCAATGCAGTGAAGTATTATCATTAGCTACCATTTTATAGATATGGATACTGACAATGACAGAAGTAACATAATTAATTTGTCTAAGGTCACTTAAATAAGACCATTGGAGTTAGAATTTGAACATAGATGGTGACTCTGGAACATATACTCTTTTTTTTCTTAATTTTCTGAAAAAAAAATTCCTGCATATATTTAGATTATTCTTTTCCCTCCCTACACACCCAAATTCTTGTACTTTCTTCCCTCACCCCCCCTCTCTCTCAAAATCAAAACAGACAAACAAAAGAAAAGAAAGAAGAAAGGAAGAGATGAAAGAAGAAAAAAGTAAAGAAAAGTGAAGAGAGAAAATCAATAAGACAAAAATAAATACCAAAACAAAAAGCCTACACAATAAGAGAGACTATTTCATGTTAGTCAACTCTTTATGAGCCTGAAGACTGCCTTAAAGTCAGATACAGCCTGTGATACTGTATTGGGGAAAACAAAACAAAACAAAAAACCTTTGTGTTTTCTTTTGCCAGTGGGTATCAGTTGCAGATAGCTTCTTGATTAGGGGTGAGAGCTCATGTCTAATTCCACCTCTCAATACTCTGACAGTATCTGTCTGGCTTGAAGCTGTACAACCATGTGCGAACTGCCACTGTCTCTGTGAGTTGATGTGTACATCAGTCCTGTTTGTCCAGGAGATGGTGTTTTCTTGGATTCATCTACCACCTATAACTCTTACACTCTTTCTCTCTCCTTTTCCACATAGATTCTTGTGCAATAAAGAGAGGAGTTTAATAAAGACATTCCATTTAGGACCAAGTGTTGCAAAGATTATTATTCTCTGCACATCATCCAATTGTGGGTTTGGGGAAAACATTCTTGAAACAATACTCTATCTCATAAAATGTTGCATGTTAGAATGGGCAAGATGGTTCATAATGTAAAGGCACTTACCTCCAAGGCTAATGTCCCCAGTTAAATCCCCAGTACTCACATAGAAGGAGAGCCAAGTCCTGTAATTTGTCTTTAACTTCCTTATTTGCCCCATGGTTCAATTGCACGTGCACACACACACACACACACACACACACATACACACACACTAGCACATGCATGCACAAAATATAAAGCAATTATTTAAAGCATAACCCATCCTTTCTTTGTGAGCTACACATTCTTGAAAATTTCTCTCCATATGAAGTCAAACCATGTTTAAAACTCATTCAATTTCTTTAGGTGCTTCTCTGCCATTCGGTGTTCCTCAACTGAGAATTCTTTGTTTAGCTCTGTACCCCATTTTTTAATAGGGTTATT